>NC_134270.1:178458544-178626044 GCF_031893055.1 Leptodactylus fuscus | reverse complement strand
GACACCCAGGAGAGGTGACGCCCAGGAGAGGTGAGGCCCAGGAGAGGTGACGCCCAGGAGAGGTAAGGCCAAGGAGAGGTGACGCCCAGGAGAGGTAAGGCCAAGGAGAGGTGACGCCCAGGAGAGGTGAGGCCCAGGAGAGGTAAGGCCAAGGAGAGGTGACGCCCAGGAGAGGTAAGGCCAAGGAGAGGTGACGCCCAGGAGAGGTGACGCCCAGGAGAGGTGACGCCCAGGAGAGGTGAGGCCCAGGAGAGGTGACGCCCAGGAGAGGTGAGGCCCAGGAGAGGTGAGGCCCAGGAGAGGTGAGGCCCAGGAGAGGTGACGCCCAGGAGAGGTGAGGCCCAGGAGAGGTGAGGCCCAGGAGAGGTGACGCCCAGGAGAGGTGAGGCCCAGGAGAGGTGAGGCCCAGGAGAGGTGACGCCCAGGAGAGGTGAGGCCCAGGAGAGGTGAGGCCCAGGAGAGGTGACGCCCAGGAGAGGTGAGGCCCAGGAGAGGTGAGGCCCAGGAGAGGTGACGCCCAGGAGAGGTGAGGCCCAGGAGAGGTGAGGCCCAGGAGAGGTGACGCCCAGGAGAGGTGAGGCCCAGGAGAGGAGAGGCCCAGGAGAGGAGAGGCCCAGGAGAGGTGAGGCCCAGGAGAGGTGACGCCCAGGAGAGGTGACGCCCAGGAGAGGTGACGCCCAGGAGAGGTGAGGCCCAGGAGAGGTGAGGCCTCACTTGGGCCTCCGAATATTATACTGTGGAGTCTGAAGAGACCTCAGAGGACAATAAGGAGTTGGAGTAACAAACATTACTAACTGGTAGCTGCTGTGCAAAACAGGGACAGTCCTGCCCAGGCCACATCTCCAGCCCCCTCCTCGCCTGCACAGAAGACATGACCTCATCCCACTGATAGATGATTGTTTGGATTTGGATTTTTTTTTTTTCTTCTGTGATCTGTAAAACATTTCCAGTAACAGGAACAGACTGGCGGCCTCATGGTGTCCATCCTGGGAGAATACAAGACAGTGAATCAGACAGTGTAAGGAAAGGGTTACTGGTCTCCAGGAAGTTCTGCTGCTCCTCCCACTACAGGGCAGACAGAATATTCCGCACACTTCCTTCTATCTGGGAATGTTCTGCTGTCTGGCTGTCTCCCCTCCATAGTGTTCCTGTATACATGCAGTGCCGCACCTATATCCAGTGTGAGATCAGGCTGCAATGTCTATGACTCTACTCTACATGCTGGGAGACCGCGGCTGAGGATCATAGTAAGGATTATCTGGAAGTATCTGCCGGAAAGTGGAGATAAAAGCAAAGAAGGTAAAATGTATTACTGCGCTATCATATAGGATGGACATACAATGTAAGGTGAGGTGCTATAGTGCTAATATGTATTCTATCTATCTATCTATCTATCTATCTATCTATCTATCGATCTATCTATCTATCTATCTATCTATCTATCTCCTATCTATCTATCTATCTATCTATCTATCTATCTATCTATCTCCTATCTATCTATCTATCTATCTATCTATCTATATATCTATCTATCTCCTATCTATCTATCTATCTATCTATCTATCTATCATCTATCTCCTATCTATCTATCTATCTATCTATCTATCTATCTATCTATCTATCTTCTATCTATCTATTATCTATCTATCTATCTATCTATCTATCTATCTCCTATCTATCTATCTCCTATCTATCTATCTATCTATCTATCTATCTATCTATCTATCTACCTATCTATCTCCTATCTATCTATCTATCTATCTATCTATCATCTATCTATCTATCTATCTATCTATCTATCTATCTATCTATCCCCTATCTATCTATCTATCTATCTATCTATCTATCTATCTATCTATCTATCTATCTCCTATCTATCTATCTATCTATCTATCTATCTATCTATCTATCTATCTATCTATTTATCCATCCATCCAGCTGTGCACACCACCGCACTATTTTGTCTTTGTTTCTTCTGAATGTTGTGCAGTGTATCCTCAGTTGTGGGGTCGGAGCCCTCTTATGAAATCTTTGCACGGGCCCCCCCACTGTGTTATATCCGCCCTGAATGTGATGTCACTGGTCTATAAGGAGGAAGCGGTGACTGGTCCACACACCAAAGCCTCAGAACGTGTCACATCCTCGTCTTCTCACCACTAGGATACAAGACATCCAGTCAGCGCTGTGTTACACAGGAAGGCCTGGTGGGGGCGCACAATGATCTACCAAGTAAT
Organism: Leptodactylus fuscus; assembly: GCF_031893055.1. Lineage (NCBI taxonomy): Eukaryota > Metazoa > Chordata > Amphibia > Anura > Leptodactylidae > Leptodactylus > Leptodactylus fuscus. The sequence goes on along the minus strand of NC_134270.1, from coordinate 178,623,810 downwards.
TCTGCAGGAGACAAATTATCCTTTTTACATAATGATTAACCCTGTGTGTTCCAGAAATGTCTGATGTACATAGTCACAGATAACCATTATATTTTGGAAGACGCAGGTATTATCTTTAGGTTTTTTTCCACTTATTTATTTATTTGTTTTTTTTTGTTTGTTTTTTTTTTCTTTTCATTTTTTTTTTTTTTGACAAATGGAAAAATAGTATCAAAAATTCTAATTATCTTTTTTGCCATTATCTATCATTAGGGGACTTGTGCAATTGTTTTTGTTCAATGACTTGTACAGTATACTGTAATACTTGCAGTGGATTGTACCTGTGAGATCATCCTTGTACGGTTGGTCTGTGATCCTTCACAAACCCCGAGGCTGCCCTGACAGCCCAATCAGCACCGAATAATCCCATTACGGGGGGGCAAACAGGGGGAGGGCCACGATTGCTATTGGTTACAGCACTGGTGGCCCCGTCTTTCCAGGGGCAGATCTGAAACATAATAAACAGTCATAGTCACCTTCCTCACCTCTCCTGGGCTCCCTTGCAGCAGATGATGTTTTTTCATGGGGGTCTAATGGCCTCTTCTAGGCTCCTGGGTGATTGGTCCTCAGTGGTCACATGGGGTGCTTCAATGTCATGATGTCCTTGACACGTCTTGCATGACCTATGAGACACAATCACAGTCCTTCGTGGTCCTCCAGGGCCACTGATGTCACTCAGGAGACCAAAAGATGGTGGAAGATGTCCAAGGAGGTCCACTGGATGCCATGACGGAGCCCAGGAGAGGTGAGGCCCAGGAGAGGAAAGGCCAAGGAGAGGTGACACCCAGGAGAGGTGACGCCCAGGAGAGGTGAGGCCCAGGAGAGGTGACGCCCAGGAGAGGTAAGGCCAAGGAGAGGTGACGCCCAGGAGAGGTAAGGCCAAGGAGAGGTGACGCCCAGGAGAGGTAAGGCCAAGGAGAGGTGACGCCCAGGAGAGGTGAGGCCCAGGAGAGGTAAGGCCAAGGAGAGGTGACGCCCAGGAGAGGTAAGGCCAAGGAGAGGTGACGCCCAGGAGAGGTGACGCCCAGGAGAGGTGAGGCCCAGGAGAGGTGACGCCCAGGAGAGGTGAGGCCCAGGAGAGGTGAGGCCCAGGAGAGGTGAGGCCCAGGAGAGGTGACGCCCAGGAGAGGTGAGGCCCAGGAGAGGTGAGGCCCAGGAGAGGTGACGCCCAGGAGAGGTGAGGCCCAGGAGAGGTGAGGCCCAGGAGAGGTGACGCCCAGGAGAGGTGAGGCCCAGGAGAGGTGAGGCCCAGGAGAGGTGACGCCCAGGAGAGGTGAGGCCCAGGAGAGGTGAGGCCCAGGAGAGGTGACGCCCAGGAGAGGTGAGGCCCAGGAGAGGTGAGGCCCAGGAGAGGTGACGCCCAGGAGAGGTGAGGCCCAGGAGAGGAGAGGCCCAGGAGAGGAGAGGCCCAGGAGAGGTGAGGCCCAGGAGAGGTGACGCCCAGGAGAGGTGACGCCCAGGAGAGGTGACGCCCAGGAGAGGTGAGGCCCAGGAGAGGTGAGGCCTCACTTGGGCCTCCGAATATTATACTGTGGAGTCTGAAGAGACCTCAGAGGACAATAAGGAGTTGGAGTAACAAACATTACTAACTGGTAGCTGCTGTGCAAAACAGGGACAGTCCTGCCCAGGCCACATCTCCAGCCCCCTCCTCGCCTGCACAGAAGACATGACCTCATCCCACTGATAGATGATTGTTTGGATTTGGATTTTTTTTTTTTCTTCTGTGATCTGTAAAACATTTCCAGTAACAGGAACAGACTGGCGGCCTCATGGTGTCCATCCTGGGAGAATACAAGACAGTGAATCAGACAGTGTAAGGAAAGGGTTACTGGTCTCCAGGAAGTTCTGCTGCTCCTCCCACTACAGGGCAGACAGAATATTCCGCACACTTCCTTCTATCTGGGAATGTTCTGCTGTCTGGCTGTCTCCCCTCCATAGTGTTCCTGTATACATGCAGTGCCGCACCTATATCCAGTGTGAGATCAGGCTGCAATGTCTATGACTCTACTCTACATGCTGGGAGACCGCGGCTGAGGATCATAGTAAGGATTATCTGGAAGTATCTGCCGGAAAGTGGAGATAAAAGCAAAGAAGGTAAAATGTATTACTGCGCTATCATATAGGATGGACATACAATGTAAGGTGAGGTGCTATAGTGCTAATATGTATTCTATCTATCTATCTATCTATCTATCTATCTATCTATCTATCTATCTCCTATCTATCTATCTATCTATCTATCTATCTATCTATCTCCTATCTATCTATCTATCTATCTATATATCTATCTATCTCCTATCTATCTATCTATCTATCTATCTATCTATCTATCTATCTATCTATCTATCATCTATCTCCTATCTATCTATCTATCTATCTATCTATCTATCTATCTATCTATCTTCTATCTATCTATTATCTATCTATCTATCTATCTATCTATCTATCTATCTATCTCCTATCTATCTATCTCCTATCTATCTATCTATCTATCTATCTATCTATCTATCTATCTACCTATCTATCTCCTATCTATCTATCTATCTATCTATCTATCTATCTATCATCTATCTATCTATCTATCTATCTATCTATCTATCTATCATCTATCTATCTATCTATCTATCTATCTATCTATCTCCTATCTATCTATCTATCTATCTATCTATCTATCTATCTATCTATCTATCTATCTATTTATCCATCCATCCAGCTGTGCACACCACCGCACTATTTTGTCTTTGTTTCTTCTGAATGTTGTGCAGTGTATCCTCAGTTGTGGGGTCGGAGCCCTCTTATGAAATCTTTGCACGGGCCCCCCCACTGTGTTATATCCGCCCTGAATGTGATGTCACTGGTCTATAAGGAGGAAGCGGTGACTGGTCCACACACCAAAGCCTCAGAACGTGTCACATCCTCGTCTTCTCACCACTAGGATACAAGACATCCAGTCAGCGCTGTGTTACACAGGAAGGCCTGGTGGGGGCGCACAATGATCTACCAAGTAATTCTGCAGGAGACAAATTATCCTTTTTACATAATGATTAACCCTGTGTGTTCCAGAAATGTCTGATGTACATAGTCACAGATAACCATTATATTTTGGAAGACGCAGGTATTATCTTTAGGTTTTTTTCCACTTATTTATTTATTTGTTTTTTTTTGTTTGTTTTTTTTTCTTTTCATTTTTTTTTTTTTGACAAATGGAAAAATAGTATCAAAAATTCTAATTATCTTTTTTGCCATTATCTATCATTAGGGGACTTGTGCAATTGTTTTTGTTCAATGACTTGTACAGTATACTGTAATACTTGCAGTGGATTGTACCTGTGAGATCATCCTTGTACGGTTGGTCTGTGATCCTTCACAAACCCCGAGGCTGCCCTGACAGCCCAATCAGCACCGAATAATCCCATTACGGGGGGGCAAACAGGGGGAGGGCCACGATTGCTATTGATTACAGCACTGGTGGCCCCGTCTTTCCAGGGGCAGATCTGAAACATAATAAACAGTCATAGTCACCTTCCTCACCTCTCCTGGGCTCCCTTGCAGCAGATGATGTTTTTTCATGGGGGTCTAATGGCCTCTTCTAGGCTCCTGGGTGATTGGTCCTCAGTGGTCACATGGGGTGCTTCAATGTCATGATGTCCTTGACACGTCTTGCATGACCTATGAGACACAATCACAGTCCTTCGTGGTCCTCCAGGGCCACTGATGTCACTCAGGAGACCAAAAGATGGTGGAAGATGTCCAAGGAGGTCCACTGGATGCCATGACGGAGCCCAGGAAAGGTGAGGCCCAGGAGAGGAAAGGCCAAGGAGAGGTGACACCCAGGAGAGGTGACGCCCAGGAGAGGTGAGGCCCAGGAGAGGTGACGCCCAGGAGAGGTAAGGCCAAGGAGAGGTGACGCCCAGGAGAGGTAAGGCCAAGGAGAGGTGACGCCCAGGAGAGGTGAGGCCCAGGAGAGGTAAGGCCAAGGAGAGGTGACGCCCAGGAGAGGTAAGGCCAAGGAGAGGTGACGCCCAGGAGAGGTGACGCCCAGGAGAGGTGAGGCCCAGGAGAGGTGACGCCCAGGAGAGGTGAGGCCCAGGAGAGGTGAGGCCCAGGAGAGGTGAGGCCCAGGAGAGGTGACGCCCAGGAGAGGTGAGGCCCAGGAGAGGTGAGGCCCAGGAGAGGTGACGCCCAGGAGAGGTGAGGCCCAGGAGAGGTGAGGCCCAGGAGAGGTGACGCCCAGGAGAGGTGAGGCCCAGGAGAGGTGAGGCCCAGGAGAGGTGACGCCCAGGAGAGGTGAGGCCCAGGAGAGGTGAGGCCCAGGAGAGGTGACGCCCAGGAGAGGTGAGGCCCAGGAGAGGTGAGGCCCAGGAGAGGTGACGCCCAGGAGAGGTGAGGCCCAGGAGAGGAGAGGCCCAGGAGAGGAGAGGCCCAGGAGAGGTGAGGCCCAGGAGAGGTGACGCCCAGGAGAGGTGACGCCCAGGAGAGGTGACGCCCAGGAGAGGTGAGGCCCAGGAGAGGTGAGGCCTCACTTGGGCCTCCGAATATTATACTGTGGAGTCTGAAGAGACCTCAGAGGACAATAAGGAGTTGGAGTAACAAACATTACTAACTGGTAGCTGCTGTGCAAAACAGGGACAGTCCTGCCCAGGCCACATCTCCAGCCCCCTCCTCGCCTGCACAGAAGACATGACCTCATCCCACTGATAGATGATTGTTTGGATTTGGATTTTTTTTTTTTCTTCTGTGATCTGTAAAACATTTCCAGTAACAGGAACAGACTGGCGGCCTCATGGTGTCCATCCTGGGAGAATACAAGACAGTGAATCAGACAGTGTAAGGAAAGGGTTACTGGTCTCCAGGAAGTTCTGCTGCTCCTCCCACTACAGGGCAGACAGAATATTCCGCACACTTCCTTCTATCTGGGAATGTTCTGCTGTCTGGCTGTCTCCCCTCCATAGTGTTCCTGTATACATGCAGTGCCGCACCTATATCCAGTGTGAGATCAGGCTGCAATGTCTATGACTCTACTCTACATGCTGGGAGACCGCGGCTGAGGATCATAGTAAGGATTATCTGGAAGTATCTGCCGGAAAGTGGAGATAAAAGCAAAGAAGGTAAAATGTATTACTGCGCTATCATATAGGATGGACATACAATGTAAGGTGAGGTGCTATAGTGCTAATATGTATTCTATCTATCTATCTATCTATCTATCTATCTATCTATCTATCTCCTATCTATCTATCTATCTATCTATCTATCTATCTATCTATCTATCTCCTATCTATCTATCTATCTATCTATATATCTATCTATCTCCTATCTATCTATCTATCTATCTATCTATCTATCTATCTATCTATCTATCATCTATCTCCTATCTATCTATCTATCTATCTATCTATCTATCTATCTATCTATCTATCTTCTATCTATCTATTATCTATCTATCTATCTATCTCCTATCTATCTATCTCCTATCTATCTATCTATCTATCTATCTATCTATCTATCTATCTATCTATTATCTATCTATCTATCTATCTATCTATCTATCTATCTCCTATCTATCTATCTCCTATCTATCTATCTATCTATCTATCTATCTATCTATCTATCTATCTATCTATCTATCTATCTATCTCTCCCTTATACTATTGCACATCACTGTATGTAACACATCATCTATCCCTTTGTCAGTGTCCCGGTGAGCAGAGTACAGGTCCGGCTCCTGGGCACTTACATGCAGTAATGTAGGGATATCTGACACTTAAAGGGTAAAGTCCCAATGCCATGTAAGTACACGTACAATCCGGGGGAAGGACAGTCACTTCTCTTCCGCATTTGTAGACTGAAAGGCAATTTTTATAAAAGCAAAAATCTCCTGTAACCCTTCTCCTTATCCATACGTGCGGAGGAGTTTATTGTCGCAACAGTTAATTGGATAATCTGTCATTTATTATAATATATTGGGTTCTTTCCTTTGGGATGACTCACATCTGTATCCGGGCCTCTCGTTCTCATCTCTCGTTGCATCATGTAGATGTACGTCACAATTCTTTCTGCTAATGACATTGGCGTTCCGAACTCGTATATTGTAACACCTTATACTATAAAGTAAACAGAGGCCTACTTTTAACTCTATATGTGCTGGAGAAGACCTTTTATTAATATTTACTTTTTGTTTCTCTTTATAATCTAGTGTGTTCCTTTCCATTGAGAAAATGGAGACTTCCTTAAGCCCTGACTTTAATATTACTTGGAGGAAATATTGTAATCTCACCGGCACAGAAGATGGCCGCCATATCCAGGTCACCAGCATCTTATCTGCCGTTATCTGTGCCTTGGTTTTCCTATTGGGGCCAACAATCAATGGCTTTGTCATATGGATTAAAGTCTACAAGATGGAGAAGAAATACCAAAGATATAAGAGTATCTTATATCTTCATCTGTTTGCCGCAGGGTTTATCTTCTCGCTGATCCAACCCTTGGACATGGTCTACTTTGCCTTGGATGTTCATTGGCCCTTTGGTTCCTTCTTGTGTAGATTATACGGAGCTATTTTCTATCTCTACATGTTTGTGAGCGCCCTTATTCTTACGCTCTTCAGTATAGACTACTGCGTTGTGGTCCTCTATCCCTTTCGTTATGACTACTATAGGACAACATGGTTGGCTTCTATGGAGGTCCTAGGCATCTGGATCTTCTCTGTTGGAGTCAGCGTTCCTTACTTCATCTTCAAAAATACCTATGAGTGTCAGAACTCAACCAAATGTGTCTATGGTGGTCTCCACCATGGGAAGGTCCAGTACCAGTCCTTAGTGACCACCGCTTTTGTTCTTGGTTTCTCCATACCATTCCTGGTCATCGTTTCTTGCCTCATTATCACAGGATTGTTTTATCACTGGAAGAAAACCTCAAGTTATACCACAAGCCTAAAACTGATCTTCTCCATCCAGACATGCTTCGCTCTTTGTTGGATTCCGCACCACGTCTTCTCCTTTTTGTCTTCTTTCATGACTGGAGAAAGAGTTTCATATTCATTTATTGAGAAGGGTCTCAATGTCACCAGGGCCTTGGCTTCATTGACTACTTGTATAATTCCTTTGCTGTATGCCTTTGTATGTCCAGATTTTAGAGAAATATTGTTCTACATGATCAGGAAGGTAATAGGTCCTGGAAGGAATCCAACCTACAGAAACAGAACAGGCATTTGATGATGGAACAGGTTGCCCTAGTTTCTATATATTATAGTCTTTGGTTTTCTAGTCTTGCTTGAAAGTCTTTTATCTTTACTCCAAAGAAAACCTTGTTTTCATGGGTCGTAAGATTAGAAACATACGGCTACTTTGTCCCAAAAACATTGCCTCAGCTGTCCAGAGGTTGTGTGTGGTGTTGTATCACACCCCAGTTACATCAATGTAGCGGAACTGCAGTACCAGACACAACCCAAGACTAGGCTTGAGCCAATCTTGAGATTTCAGGATTGTTTTTAAATTCCAATTTTCGATCATTTTCCAGCCAATCGCGATCGTGAAATTTGCTTGATCACCAATCGGGATCTGATCTTTCCCGATCCCTATCGCTCAATCCTATTTATAATATATACATGAATAGGGTTGAGCCGATCTTGATATTTCAGGATCGTTTTTAAAATCCGATTTTCGATCATTTTCCAGCCGATCCCAATCGTGAAATTTGCTCGATTGATGATCGGGATCCGATCTTTCCCGATCCCGATCTCTCAACCCTATCAATAATATTTACATGAACAGGGTTGAGCCGATCTTGAGATTTCAGGATTGTTTTTAAAATCTGATTTTCTAACATTTTCCAGCTGATCCCGATTGTGAGATTTGCTCGATCGCCGATCGGGATCCAATCTTTCCCGATCCCGATCGCTCAACCCTATTAATGATATATACATGAATAGGATTGATCCGATCTTGAGATTTCAGGATCGTTTTTAAAATCCGATTTCTGATCATTTTCCAGCCGATCCCAATCGTGAAATTTGATCGATCGACGATCGGGATCCGATCTTTCCCAATCCTGATCGCTCAACCCTACCCAAGACAGATACGGTGCTGTTTTTGGAAGGTACATTGAAAAAGTTGATCCATTATACAGTCCTATGAAAAAGTTTGGGCACCCCTATTAATCTTAATCATTTTTAGTTCTAAATATTTTGGTATTTGCAACAGCCATTTCAGTTTGATATATCTAATAACTGATGGATACAGTGATATTTCAGGATTGAAATGAGGTTTATTGTACTAACAGAAAATGCGCAATATGCATTAAACCAAAGTTTGACCGGTGCAAAAGTATGGGCACCTCAACAGAAAAGTGACATTAATATTTAGTACATCCTCCTTTTGCAAAGATAACAGCCTCTAGTCGCTTCCTGTAGCTTTTAATCAGTTCCTGGATGAAGGTATTTTGGACAAACAATTCAAGTTCAGTTAAGTTAGATGGTCGCCGAGCATGGACAGCCCGCTTCAAATCATCCCACAGATGTTCAATGATATTCAGGTCTGGGGACTGGGATGGCCATTACAGAACATTGTAATTGTTCCTCTGCATGAATGCCTGAGGATTTGGAGCGGTGTTTTGGATCATTGTCTTGCTGAAATATCCATCCCCGGCGTAACTTCAACTTCGTCACTGATTCTTGAACATTATTCTCAAGAATCTGCTGATACTGAGTGGAATCCATGCGACCCTCAACTTTAACAAGATTCCCGATGCCGGCATTGGCCACACAGCCCCAAAGCATGATGGAACCTCCACCAAATTTTACAGTGGGTAGCATGTGTTTTTCTTGGAATGCTGTTTCTTTTTGGACGCCATGCATAACACCTTTTTTTTTATAACCAAACAACTCAATTTTTGTTTCCAAAATGAAGCTGCCTTGTCCAAATGTGCTTTTTCATACCTCAGGCAACTCTATTTGTGGCGTACGTGCAGAAACGGCTTCTTTCTCATCACTCTCCCATACAGCTTCTCCTTGTGCAAAGTGCGCTGTATTGTTACCGATGCACAGTGACACCATCTGCAGCAAGATGATGCTGCAGCTTTTTGGAGGTGGTCTGTGGATTGTCCTTGACTGTTCTCACCATTCTTCTTCTCTGCCATTCTGATATTTTTCTTGGCCTGCCACTTCTGGGCTTAACAAGAACTGTCCCTGTGGTCTTCCATTTCCTTACTATGTTCCTCACAGTGGAAACTGACAGGTTAAATCTCTGAAACAGCTTTTTGTATCCTTCCCCTGAACAACTATGTTGAACAATCTTTGTTTTCAGATCATTTGAGAGTTGTTTTGAGTAGCCCATGATGCCACTCTTCAGAGGAGATTCAAATAGTAGAACAACTTGCAATTGGCCACCTTAAATACCTTTTCTCATGATTGGATACACCTGGCTATGAAGGTCAAAGCTCACTGAGGTTACAAAACCAATTTTGTGCTTCAGTAAGTCAGTAAAAAGTAGTTAGGAGTATTCAAATCAATAAAATGATAAGGGTGCCCATACATTTGCACCGGTCAAATTTTGGTTTAATGCATATTGCACATTTTCTGTTAGTACAATAAACCTCATTCCAATCCTGAAATATTACTGTGTCCATCAGTTATTAGATATATCAAACTGAAATGGCTGTTGCAAACACCAAAATATTTAGAACTAAAAATGATTAAGATTAATAGGGGTGCCCAAACTTTTTCATAGGACTGTAGATAAGTAAATGTACAAATCCATGATATGGACAACAAGACGTCTTATGATGTCCCCAGAACCTTTCAGCTAATTTGGAAAAACTGGAGATTGTCATTGGCCCTAGTTTATCCTATAAATTAGCCAATGTCATAGGAACCCAATTAACGTTGGGTACCTAGAATAAAGTCATGCGCAGTACCCTTTAGTAACACACACATTTTATGGTGTCCTGTACTATACAGTATAGTGTCAAAATATGACAATCACATAATGAACAAATAACCATGTCATGTAGCTTCAGGCACCAACTGTACCCTCGAGGGTACAAGAATCAGGTTTACAATGATTTTTTTACTTTTTTGATTAATATAAATGAATGGTCATTGTGTTCTGCCCGTATACAGATGTAGCAAACTGGAGCCCATATAACACTACCCATAATGATCCCCCATAACAGAAAGCAGCCTCCAAACATCAAGCACCCTACGATGAGGATAACAAGTAGTGTGACTAAGAGCAACGTCTGCCCAAACAGTTTTATGAAGATCAATGAGACGTTGGAGCTACGTGGGCCAGTGACATTATCGAATATTCTGATCTCGCTGTTCTTACAGTCCGTTTTCCTCTTTAACAATCAGAAAGACAAATCTATCACATCTATCGCAGCTTCCTGGCATCGCGAGGACTACGCCTATCTTATTTTTAGCAACGAGAAGACCAGAACTTTTTTTGAACTATAGGGAGACGAGTGGAAGCGAGTGGTCCGGTAGACGTGATATACGAGGCTCCTCATTGATTTCAGGGTGTTGGAATTGTAGGTAGGTTATCGTTGGGTTTTTGGATCGATTGGTAATTTTTATTTATTTTTTGCTTCTATAAATGTATAAAATTTAAGATATTACGTAACAATTCAACAAATGTTTGAGAAAAGGGGTTTTATGTGTGAGGAGGCAGACTGGCCCTCATCATCCAAATGATGTTCCTTGGCCTGGGATCTGAGATAACAATGAACCATCTTCTACTTGAGTCAACGTTGGAGCTTGCTTTTTGGGCTCAGACTAAAGCTTTTTGTTTCTCAGACAAGTATATTGTATACATTTTTTAGTTTGTGCATGTTACACAAGTTGTCCAAAAGATAGATGTGTGTCCACCAAGGGTTTGCCACTGGATTAAGACTATTCTACTATGTCTGGAACTTTATTGTCCAGGAGTGTCCAAGGCATCTTATTTTATACTGTATAGTCAGCCACTTAAAGCGTAAGTAGATTTATATTTAGGAGGAGATAATAAGAGACAACGTATATTATATCAGGAGAAGGCTGGATAATAATTCCACATAACCCAGATTTAATCTTACACTGCCTGGCCAAAAAAAAAGTTGTGAGTGTTAATATTTAGTTGGACCACCATGAGCATGAATAACAGCACGCATCCGTCTCGGCATGGAGTCTATAATTTTCTGTAGTGTAGAATCAGGGATTTTGATCCAATTCTTGAGTATCAGGGAGCCCAGGTTACGCAGATTCGTTGGGGGGTGGTGAGTGAACGCAAACGGGATCAAGTGTTTCGTGAGCTTCTCGTTGCACCCGGACATGACCATCACTCTGGAACAATGTGAAACGTGATTCATCTGACCACATGACCTTTCTCCACTGCTCTAGGGTCTAATCCTTGTGGTCTCTTGCAAATGACAGGCGCCGACGTCTGCTGAGTTCTCGTCGCATTGTTTAATCCGAAATGTCTCGCTCCGTCGAATTGAACATCTGTGTGAGCTCAAAGTTGGTTTTCCGGCGGTTATTCTTCACCAGTCGCTTTAGGGACCTACGACCTCGTGTTTCGAGTATAGTCTTACACCCACACTTTCCACGGTTGGAGGGGGGTTCTCCACCATCTCGCCATGCTCGTATGATACGCTGAACAGTTCTCTGTCCGATACCAGTTACTTCGGCTATCTCCTTGGCCTGATGCAATCCAATGACTTCCCCCTTCTTGAAGGCACTAACATCTCTTCCTCTGGTAGCTCTTCCGTTGGTAGACATTGCTTCACACCTTTATTATTATTATTATTATTATTATTATTATTATTATTATTATTTATTTATATATCACCATTAATTCCGTGGTGCTTTACATTTGGGGGTTACATACAATACACAGAATATACAGGTAGATATAATACTAATAATGACCGACTGGCACAGTGGGGTAGAGGGCCCTGCCCGCGAGGGCTTACAATCTATGAGGGGAGGGGGGTAGAGACAGAAGGAGAGGGGGAGACTGTACAGATGGTAGTGCGGTGATAGTGTTATTGGGGGGTGTAGGCCTTCCTGAATAGGGGAGTCTTCAGGGCCTTCTTGAAGCCTGTGATTGTGGGGGTCAGTCTTATGTGTCATGGTAAGGAGTTCCAGAGTATGGGGGATGCACGGGAGAAATCTTGGAGACGGTTGTGTGAGGAGCGGATGAGGGCAGAGCGGAGTAGGAGGCCATTGGAGGATCTGAGGTTACGTGTGAGCAGGTAGCGGGAGATGAGGTCAGAGATATATGGAGGGGACAGGTTGTGGATGAGGTCAGAGATATATGGAGGGGACAGGTTGTGGATGAGGTCAGAGATATATGGAGGGGCCAGGTTGTGGATGGCTTTGTATGTTAGCGTTAGTAGCTTGAACTCAATTCGCTGGGCTATAGGTAGCCAGTGGAGGGACTGGCAGAGGGGAGCACCTTTAATTATGATCTGCACTTGACAGGCTACAGCTCAATTATATATATTCAAGAATATATGCAAATTCCTGTCATGAACAGTTCATAATTATATCAGGGGTGGAATGGTATCTTGTTGCACAACGTGACACTTTTTTTTGGCCAGGCAGTGTATAATAATAAATGTCAAATCTGAACCTTGAAGCTCATGGACTTCAGTGCAAAATATGTAATAGTGTCTTCAACCTACTGTATTATGGGCTATATATAATGTTGGGTCTTCTTATATGGCATAAGGGCTTCCTTAAGCACCTCTAAATCCCCTATAGCTACTCCCTGTTTCACTGTAAACACTATTTTATTAGGTTTTTGGGGTTTTCTTTGCCTTAATGAGGTTTCCAGTTTTTATTACTAAGGATAGGTCACCCGAGACACCCGTAGATCAGCTATTTGAAGAGGTTCACAGACCATGTGACATTTTATTCATCAGTCACATGGTCTGTTCACAGTTCAGTCCCGCTTAAAGGAACATTGTTGAGCTCTAATTCCAAGCACATCCATCGTAAACTCTTTGGTTTGATTTAGTGGGATGAGGTTGCAGCACCCACACCTCAGCTCATCTACCATGGATGACCTATCAATAGGATATCAGACAAAGTTAGGAAAATACCCTTTAGACATCTCTATTGCATTGTGCTATCAATATTTACTATTACTATCTTTGTACAGGAGAAACCATGAATTCTTCCGAAGAAGATTATGAAGATCTATTTTTCAGCTCCACTGATGAGCCTTGGTTGAATGAAATGAGGATTCTGAAATACTTCGATATATTCCGTGTAATCTTATTTAGCATCATTGCCGTTGCGGGAATGGTTGGCAATGGTTTGGTCATCTGGATCGCCGGATTTAAGATGAAAAGTGTCAGCTCTGTTTGGTTCCTCAACCTGGCCATCGCTGACTTCATATCTTGCATCTTTCTTTCGTTGTATGTCGTCGAATGGTTTTTTCCGATTTTTGAGTACGAGACTTTTCTATTTTGTATCGTACGTCTTTTCATGCTGTCCTTAAACATGCTGACTAGTGTCTACTTCCTCATGGTCATCAGTCTTGATCGATGTGTGTCCACCATGTGGCCGCTTTGGACGAGGATATACAGAAGAATCAAACCAGCCCGTATCATTTCAGGAATTATTTGGGTCTTCTGCCTCTTGGGTGGCTTCTTGTATGAAGCTTATTATTTGGATGATCTTATTGAGTATAAGTGTTTCGTACAACGTTATGTCTTGAGTAAGGAGTATCTAGAACAACCTAGGGAGAAGCACATCGCCAGGATCATCGTCATGTTCGCTTTGCCCTTTACTATCATTTTAGTTTCTTACAGCATCGTGGCTTTCAAAATACGAACGATAAGAAGATCCCGCAAGTCAAATCGAGCCTTCAAGGTGATCATTGCTCTTGTCGTTTGCTTCTTCATCTGTTGGTTTCCCTTCCACATTTCTTCAGTAACACCAGATATCGATAAGACTGATAAAAGTCCATGGAAGAATATCCTCAAGGAAGAAATCTGCTTATGTCTCGCTTATATTAACAGCTGTCTTAATCCTATCATCTACGTCCTACTCAGCCCGGAGGCGAAAGCCAAGACGTTCCGACACAAAATGGAAAGTGCCATGACTGGACAGTATGACCTAGATGACGAATTATCTGGGCCAACTAGAACTAGAGAACAATGTTCCTCAGCGTTATGAAGATGGAAGATTCTCAACCTATATGTCCTGCTACTCGCACAAACAGTCCAAGAGTTCCCTGTATGATATATCAGTTTTTGTGGTTTTTTTAAGTTCAATAAAACAGGATTTTCTAGGGGAACATGTCTTAACTCCAGTGTTTAAGAACTTCTGCAGGTCCTGATGGCATCAACAAAGCTTTAAAGAGGTTATATGGTGACGTATGGTAAGAAACAGATCGCCTATGACTCCGGAGGACGTATCCATCAAGTAAAGGCTTTTTGTTTAAAGGAGCTGTCCAGAATAGAAAAAAAATATGCAGAGTAGGGACGGTGTAAAATATATAAATATATATATATATATATATATATATATATATATATATTACCATCACCTTTCACTCCATTTCAGGCCAGCCATCTCCTCCACTGTTCTGACAACCCCTTTGACGACAAAGCCTTTACTTTATAACTATGTTTTAAAGTGCCATAGGAAATCTGTTTGTCCCCATATGGTGCCCCCATATAGTACCTGACTACAGAGGTATCCTCCCCTATAAGCAATGTATTTAGGGGAGTTAAACTCCAAAATTTTGCATGTGATTGAGCCCCGCCATATGAATCAGAGAAACATCTGCATATGAAATAGGGGGCACCATATGGGACCCAAAAAACATTTTTGTTGTCATAGTGCAGCCTAGACGTGTTAAAGTCAATACTCAAATGCCATATATATATCAAAATTTTTATAAAAAACTTACCTTTTCAGGGCTCCGCTGCGGCATCCTACAGAATTCAAGTCTTATTTCCAGGCTTGCACTGGGTCTTACACTTCTCTCCCTGATTTAATTGCCACCAGATCACCAGAGAGGTCCCTTCGTAGATCTCAGTAGTAGAGATGAGCGAGTAATACTCGATCGAGTAGGTATTCGATACCTACGGTATTTGAAATACTCGTACTCGCTATTCGAATGTAAAAGTTCGATGCAGAACCAGCATTGATTGGCAGAATGCTATACAATCGGCCAATCAACGCTGGTTCTTCTCCTACCTTTAGAAGTCTTCTCCGTGCAGCTTCCCCGCGGCGTCTTCCGGCTGTTCATTCACTCTGCCAGGCATCGGGCCTGGGCAGAGCCGACTGCGCATGTCTGCTTGTAGTGCGGGCATGCACAGTCGGCTCTGCCCAGGCCCGATGCCTGGCAGAGTGAATTCAGAGCCGGAAGACACCGCGGGGACGCTGCAAGAAGACTGCTCGGAGGATCCAGCCTGACCCTCACTCGTGGACTTGGTAAGTATAATTTGATCGAACGTTGCCTACCCCTGAAATGAGCATTTTCCCCCATAGACTATAATAAGGTTCGATATTCGATTCGAGTAGTCAAATATTGAGGGGCTACTCGAAACGAATATTGATCCTTGAACATTTTACTGTTGGCTCATCTCTACTCAATAGTCACATGGGGGGCATCAGTGTCATGCCCCCTTAGGTACAGGCTTCAGCAGTGTGGGAAGACATGGCCAGGGAAAAAAACCTGAAATGGTGGAGGATGCGGTGGTGGAACTCAGGAAAATTGAGTAAATGTTTTGGTTTTCTTTAAATTATTTTAACAAATTTTCCCTGAACTTCAATTATTTTACTAAAGAAATACCAAAGTATAATAAGTAAACCCCAAAAATTAAAGGTTTGGCCCAAATCCAAATTTTTTTTGGGGGGAAATTCATAACTTAACTGGTTACAAAATGGTTCAGTCTTTTCTGATAACCAGATCCCCAAAGATTTGTATATGTATTATATGTATACATACAGGAATAATATATTAAAAATAAATAAATATAAATAATATATATATATAAAAATATAGATTGTGATTTTTAGCTTCACTGAGACGCTGTGTACTTTGTGTATTTTATTCCCTGTATGGGAGACCGAATTATGAGAATTGTGTGGATTTCTGTTATTGAAAAAAAATAAAAAGATTCTATTAAATAAACTAAAACCTTATGTCTAGAATAACTTTATATCAAACTGTTGTATAATGTTATAGCCCTATAAGATGAGTAACATAAAATACAGCAAGAAAATAAAAATCAACAACCATGGCTGATGTCCATAGGTTGTGTGTGGTATTACAGTGTATAGATTAAAAAAAAAAAAAATCAAGTTTATGGTTAAAAGCGTGACATAAGCAGAGCCTGAAAAACACAACATGGTTATAGATTTGCAGGATCGATATATACCACTAAGGTCAATGTCTACATGGACACATACTCACCAGAACGGAAAAGAAAAAATTCCAATTGTGCCAAAATCAGTACAGCAGTGCCTTGTAACAGGTGCTCACAGCCAGAGGTGGAGGTGGTGAAAGGTCCTCCTTAAAGGCATGGGCAACTAAACTTACTGTCGTGCTACCCAACACTCTTTACTACATTTGCATAGTGTATCCTTAAGTGAAGGGAATTGGAGGTATTATGGGATTTATTTCGGGGCAAAAAGGTGAAAGTTGGCCCAAATGAAAGACTTAATGGATACCTTAGTTTTCATGGAACATGTACATATCTGCAGGGTCTTGCTAGCAGTCTGTTCTCTGGCTGTATAACCATTTATACATGGTGTCCTGTCCATCTGCTTTTTTTTTTTTTTTGATACTAGCCCTATTATGACATTTTACATTACTGTGTTAGGCTGTGGGCATATAACACAAATAGCTAGTTACAATACAAGTACTGTCTCCTTACATTGTAGAAACTATAAAATTCAGTCAGCGCCTGCTGTGCACAGAGAAAGCTGTCTGCAGACATGCTGAGAAGAAAAACGACCCTCCCCCACTACATTCACTGTTTGAAGAAAGAACAGCCCCTCCTCCACTCACTGTGTATTCATCTTAAAGCCTGATGTGTCTATGGACAGACGTTCCTTAGTAACATGTAGTGAACTGATAATTATCTAGAAGGGAGACACCTAGTGGCATGAAATTTGGAGACATTTTCAGACAGAAAACTGCAACATTTTATAATAAAATTAATTACGTTTTGGTCCAGAGTCACCTACTCTATTAAATGGGACTAAGTTGTCTGAAATGTTAGGAACCAATTACAATAAAGTAACTGTACATGCAATACATGTTATGTAAGTGATGTTCAGCTATCCTGTCCTATCTACTGGGGTTCCCCATATCTTGGGTTCTCATGATATTCCGCTTTGTTCCTTATTGTCAGAGACTAAGCCCAGCACTGACAGATAAATAAAGACTGTGTAACACATTCATTGTAAAATAAAAACCAGAAGAAATCTGCTAATCTAATCATCTCCTCACGAGTCATTCTCTGTTATCAGCTCTCTACATATTCCAGAGAAATGAGATTATGATTCTATAAATGAAATTATAACTTCTCTGTTACCAACTCCAACAAGACACAAGGACATAATTCACTGTCTAATAAGGAAGGAGATCCGAGACAGCCGGGGCGAAACAACAATAAACTCATTCCTCAAATGTAAGTAAGGTCAATGCGATGTTAATTTACATTTATGTTAACACCTTTAAGATTATATATAGAATCAATCAACATTGTAACAAGATTGTATCATTTATCTTTTACTGATCCTGAGTTACAGTCTGTATTCTACTGCAGAACTGAATTCTGATTCTTCAGAATTCTGAGCTGAAATCTCTTAGCAGACTCAAAATATCTGTACAGGGAATGCTCTGATTGGGCGATTCCTAATTTTGTTGTCATGGTAAACCCCTATACAATAGTCCTAGCTATCTCCTTCTACTATTTAGATTTAAAGAATGTTTCTACATGGATTGGTAAAACATGTAATAATTCTATTTTCTGGCTTAGATTTGTAGATTTCTTTGCTTGCCCTCATGTTATTGGATCCACCATATAGGTCTAGAATTGGTTTGCCATCTAGGGTTGGGCATTCCTTGATGCATCGAAGGGCTCTACATGAAGTCTAGGTGCCAACCAACGCTTTGCCTATACATTGTACATATGTAACATTTTTATAGATGTAACAAAGTTTAACTTTACTTGCAGCAAGTTGGTAAAGGGTTATATCTTAGAACAGAACACAACAAAAGCCATTGAAAGAGTTGAGTTCATGTTCTGTGGAAGTATCTGTGGAAGTATCTAACTAAATATTGCAACATCAATAGGACTAGAACAGTAACATGAACAGGGTAAAGGAAAGGCAGCCCGTAAAACAAAATGCTAGCTGGTGTCTTCTGGGAATCCTTAAACAACTTGCAATGACCCCAGAGTCCAAGGGACTGCTGGACAGTTAGTGCGGAAGTGAGTCCAAAAACATCCAAATACGGGCTCATACACTTAGACTTCCATACCTGGTTTTATCTGCACGTAGGTTCTTTGTCATCAACATAGACGGTGCTTTCATTTCTTCTTTTTTCCACCTTTTTATCACTAGTAAGCATCATCCTCATCATCTGTGGACGTTTGGAACCATCATGGAGATCCGTAACGTGAATGCAACGGCGACTACGACAACTTATTATTACTTTTACACAGATTACTCCTTCGAGGGTGAATACTTTAACGTTGGGATACAAACATACGACGCCATGTATTTGTGTGTACAGATCCTCTCCATTATTGGTTACAGTATCACCATTCTCTTGGGATTGGTCGGAAATGGTCTGGTCATTTGGATATCTGGATTTAAGGTGAAGACCGTCAGCACCGTGTGGTTCCTCAATCTGGCCATTGTGGACTTTATATCCTGCATTTTTCTTATTTTTCGCGTCCTACAAAGGATTTTAGGCTTTCACTCAGAATATTATTTGAGCCTGTGTAGCATTAGTATGACGGCTTTGTTCACGAACATGGTCACGAGTGTCCATTTCTTAATCCTGATAAGTCTTGACCGTTGCGTATCAATCATGTGGCCTTTTTGGGCCAAGGTACACAGAACCAAAAAGTTGGCCTGTAGCCTCTCAGGATTTATGTGGCTGTTGAATATTATGATCTTTACCCTGCAAATGTGTTTGTACATCGATATTTTTACCGTTTCAGAATGTGTTTTGCGATATACCCGACACAAAATCAGTTACAAAGTGGCAGAGAATGTAATACTGATTGTGCGGAACATCTGCGTATTCGCCGTACCGTTTCTGACTATTTTTGTCTCCTATGGACTGATTGCTTCCAAACTGAGGACCGTTAGAAGACGTCGATCTCACCGACCATTCATGATCATAGCAGCTATTCTGATAAGTTTCTTCGTTTGTTGGTTTCCGTACCACACTTGGACACTGGTGTCCCTTCGATATCACAATTGGAGAATTGACCTGGTCATGACCGAAATTTCCACCATTTTGGCATCTTTCAACTGTGCTATCAATCCTATACTCTACGTCTTCCTGGGAAAGGGCTTTAAAAAAAACTTCTTAAGATCCATGCCTAAAAGGGTAGAAATTATCCTTAGCGATCCGGGAGACTTCAATGAGAGAAACGATGAAAAAAACGTCAATGATACCAGTGTGTGACAATGGGACAACCCAAATGCAGAAGACATTTCCCCCTTTGCTTGGAGGAAATGCTACAGGCCGCCAGAAGACATTTCCCCCTTGCTACAGGCCGCCTATGGAAACCGCACCCAAAGGGGCTCACCCATGTTGCTCAAACATGTCCCTGGGTAAGCTGATAGTATCTCATAGCTGACCATGTTTACTAGGCTGGTTGTTATCAATGAAGCTCTGGTAGATTTTTTTTCCCAACCCCCATTTCTTTCTACTAGTAGTATGGAGATAGGTCAAATTGTATCTGTCTCTCCATCTATATATTTGTACTGATGGATATTGCCCAATTTTGATATTCACATATTTTGTTGTACTTAATAAAGATTTATAATTTATATATACATTTTGCTCATGGTTTTCTAATTTCTCTTCTTGCTTGCACTTGCTTTTTGTGCAGTTTTCATAGATATGTAAAGGTAGTTGTACCAACATGATACCAACCATCTTTGTTCAATGGTCCCATTGCAACTATATGGACAGCAAGAGGGACCCTAGGTCTTGATCGTGGGATCTGCACTCACTGGAGATAAGGCACAAGCCAAAGGATCCAAGAAAAATTTCTTTATTGCTGTAGGTAAAAAACAGATAAGCACAACGCGTTTCGGTCCAGACCTAGGCCCTTTTTCAAGTGCAAAAATATCAGGTCCCGTCGGTCAAGATGCATCTGTGTCTATTTATGTAATATCAACGGTGTATGCTTTATATTTCAAACATTATGTTGCATAGTCAATGTGTGCATGTTCCTATAATTTGGGACAGTATTCAGCTGTGACCTTCTTATCGCTCTTTTCTTGCTTTTAATCTGAAAACGGTGTGTCTTATTTTGTATCAACAAACTTGTGGTATATCTATAGAAGCTCACAGCTCAGTATAGAGGGAGATCGTATACAGTAGTTCTCAGTATATTATAGAGGGAGATTATATACAGCAGTTCTAAGTACAATGTAAAGGAAAGATCATCTACAGCAGACCTGGGCAATGTCTGGCCCGCAGGCCACATCCGGCCCTCTGACTGCTTCTATCCGGCCCGCATAGCTAGTTGAATTTTTTTCAAGGACCTGTGATGATGTCATCACAGCCTATCACCAGGATAGGCTATAACTCATTAGTGGGCAGAGCTACACGGGACTGTGTGATTGCTGCAAGCTGCCGGTAATGGGGGCTGCTGGATGATAAAGAGAGAAGAGACAGCATGTGTGAGCAAGAGGGGGGACTAGGGGCAGATGTAGGGGGGCAGTTAAACTGAATGCACATGGAGGGGGGGACATTAAACTAGGGGGCAGATGGAAGGTGACATTAAACTGGGGCAGCTGGAGCAGGATATTAAACCATGGGGGGTAGCTGGAGGGGGACATGTCTGCCTCTAGTTGCCACCAGTTTAATATCCCCCTCCAGCTGCCCCAGTTTAATGCCCCCCTCCAGCTGCCCCAGTTTAATGTCCCCTCTAGTTTCTGCTGGTTTATACTGGGGCACCAGGAGAGGACTTAATAATGTGGGACATTTGGAGGGAAATGTTATAATGTGGGGGTGTATAATTTTAGGGTGACTGTAGGAGGATTTTACTTTGTGGGGCACATGGAAAAATGATTGAGAATGGGCGGAGTCATCTGAGAAGTGGGTGGAGATAAATTTGCCGTGGTGCGCATTTCCCTCTAGAACCGTTAAAATTTCTTATGTGGCCCCATGGGAAAATGAATTGCCCACCCCTGATCTACAGTAACTCGCATCACAGCATAGGAGAGAGATCATCTGTTGCAGCTCACAGTACAATGTAAAGGGAAGATCATCTACATGACCTCACATACTGTAAGGGAACATCATCTACATGACCTCATATACTGTAGGGGAAGATCATCTCCTGCAGCTCACAGCTCGGTGTTTGGGAAGATCATCTACATTGGCTCACATTACAGTGTAAGGCAAAGATCATCTCCCGCAGAGTGCACAGCATAGAAGAAGATCATCGACAGCCACTTATTGCACACTTTGGGGGCAGATGGTCTATAGAAGTTCATTGCACCGTGTAGGGGACAATAATTAACAGTGTAATTAATACTGTAGATCCCAGTCTACAGCTTATAATGGCTTTTATTTCCCATCACTAACTTGCCTTCCAAAATCCATTACTTTTTTAGTTTTCCGGTCACAGTGCTGTATGAGGTCTTCATTTTTGTCTGATACATTGCACTTCCTAGTGGTACCATTTAATATTCCATAAGGTGTACTGGGAAGCTGGAAGGAAACGGGGTTGAATTAGAGAGAAACTGAGTTTGTGTGACTTTCTTATGGTCTTTGTTTTTATAGGGTTCTTGGTCAAGTCCGAAATTTCAGATCATCATTATTCTAGGGGTCAGTCTGATTATGGAGATACCAAAGTTATATAGTCTTTTACATTATAGTACAATTTTAGGCAAAACATAAAAATGTCTTAACTTTTTAATATTTCCCATGTTCAGGGATGCATAAGGTGTCTTTTTTGTTGGCAGGGCCAGATGTAGTTTTTTAATTTATACCAATATGGGGAATATCTATTGCTTTGATCGCTTTTTATCCAGACCATTATTGGAGGCAAAATAACCAAAAAATGGTGGTTGGACTCTCATTTTTTTTTTCCCCATTATAGCGTTCATCACGTGGGATTTTATTTTATTTTTTTTTTTTAGAAATTTTTGGACACAGGGATATATATATTGTGTATGTGCGTCACTTTAGCAGGTATATTGATAATGAGAGCTGTGTGTACAGCTATGGGGACCACCATGATACAGCTTTTCTCCTGACCCGGCAGTCATGTGATTCACAGGGGGGATGAGCAGGAATGACAGAACCTGCTGGGTCCTAATGGGCCCAAATCAGCTCTGCAGTTAATATTCGGAGGTAATGTATCAGCCCCAGTAACAGGGTAAACCATAAAAAAAAAAAAAAAAAAAAATACTAAAATGATTCCATTGAATTCAACAGGAGGCGTTTTTTTGAGCCAGATTCTGAGACAGATTTTGCGTCAAAATACGGTGAACCCAGCTTAAGGCCCCACGTAGCGAGCCACAACCAAAGAACAATGTGGAAGAGACTGTGGCTGACACTCATCGTAGTTTTTCACAGAACGCAGCACTTTTGCAACATGGGACCCCGGCCTTAAACTTTTTCATGGCACAGGAGGAAACTCAAGTGGTCTTGCAATATGATTTCACTGAAGTGACGTTAAAGGGGTTGTCCAAACATAACAGATTACACCCTATCCACAATATTTGGGGTTAGTAGATGATCAGTGGGTGTCCCCACTTGCTTGGTCGGATATCTACAGTGGTTCCCATTCAAATGATTGGAGAGGTGTGTCATGTCCAAGCAGCCACTCCACTCAAAACCGAAAATCAGCTGGATTCTGCGGTTCGGGAGTTCCTACTAAAGAGGTCCATTCATCTGGGTCTAATCAGCAGAAGAAAATCGCAACGGCATGCTAATGCCCAATACCGAGGCCAAATACAGTCACAGAAAAACTGCAAAGAAGATGGACCTAATCTCATCATCCTGTCTGAGTCACATTGCCGTTGTCTCTTATCAGCTCTCTACATGTTCCAGGGATATCGGATTCTGAATCTCCAAAGTCAATGAACATTTAAAGGGATTCTACCATTAAAACCTTTTTTTTTTGTGGATAAGACGTTGGAATAGCCTTTTGAAAGGCTATTCGTCTCTTACCTTTAGACGTGGTCTCCGCTGCGCCATTCCTTAGAAATACCGTTTTTTTACCGGTATGCAAATGAGTTCTCCCGCAGCGATGGAGGTGGGCCCCAGTGCTCAAACAGCGATGAGGGCGTCCCTACCGCTGCCAGAGAAGTGTCTACAAGCGCCGCCTCCTTCTTCGTCCGCCGCGTCATCTTCAATGTCTTCCAGCACAGGCTCGTAACTTCTAGCAGAACAGAACAGACTGCGCAGGCGCACAGGTCACGGGAAAATGGCCGCTTGCAAAGTATTGTTAGCGGCCATTTTTCCGTGGCCTGTGAGCCTGCGCAGTCTGCTCTACTCTGTTAGAAGTTATGAGCCTGCGCCAGAAGAAGACATTGAACAGGACGTGGCGGATGAAGGAGGAGGCGGAGTTTGGAAACCCTTCTCTGGCAGCGGTGGGGACGCCCTCATCGCTGTTTGAGCGCTGAGGTCCGCTCCCATTGCTGCGAGAGAACTCATTTGCATACCGGTAAAAACCGGTATTTCTGAGGAACGGCGCGGCGAAGACCACGTCTAAAAGTAAGAGACAAATAGCCTTTCTAAAGGTTATTCCAACGTCTTATCCACAAAAAAAAAAGTTTTAATTGTAGAATCCCTTTAACTTCTGTAGAGAACTCCAGGAAAATACAAGAATAAAACCACTTACATTTCCCAAGGATGGAGCACTGACAAAGTGGGGTTGAGACAACATTTACATCAATTCCTCCTGTACACAGTCAGTAAGACAGTTATTACTGATCATTTGCATGTATACAGGTGACAGTATAGTAACAATTTTATAGAAAATCAATTAAAAGTTGAGTCCATTTGATAATGAATTGTATCATAGACATGTCCTTCTGTACTCTTCCTCTTGACTAGATACAGTCCTATGAAAAAGTTTGGGCACCCCTATTAATCTTAATCATTTTTTGTTCTAAATATTTTGGTGTTTGCAACAGCCATTTCAGTTTGATATATCTAATAACTGATGGACACAGTAATATTTCAGGATTGAAATGAGGTTTATTGTACTAACAGAAAATGTGCAATATGCATTAAACCAAAATTTGACCGGTGCAAAAGTATGGGCACCCTTATCATTTTATTGATTTGAATTCCCCTAACTACTTTTTACTGACTTACTGAAGCACAAAATTGGTTTTGTAACCTCAGTGAGCTTTGAACTTCATAGCCAGATGTATCCAATCATAAGAAAAGGTATTTAAGGTGGCCAATTGCAAGTTGATCTCCTATTTGAATCTCCTCTGAAGAGTGGCATCATGGGCTACTCAAAACAACTCTCAAATGATCTGAAAACAAAGATTGTTCAACATAGTTGTTCAGGGGAAGGATACAAAACGTTGTCTCAGAGATTTAACCTGTCAGTTTCCACTGTGAGGAACATAGTAAGGAAATGGAAGACCACAGGGACAGTTCTTGTTAAGCCCAGAAGTGGCAGGCCAAGAAAAATATCAGAAAGGCAGAGAAGAAGAATGGTGAGAACAGTCAAGGACAATCCACAGACCACCTCCAAAGAGCTGCAGCATCATCTTGCTGCAGATGGTGTCACTGTGCATCGGTCAACTATACAGCGCACTTTGCACAAATAGAAGCTGTATGGGAGAGTGATGAGAAAGAAGCCGTTTCTGCAAGCACGCCACAAACAGAGTCGCCTGAGGTATGAAAAAGCACATCTGGACAAGCCAGCTTCATTTTGGATGAAGGTCCTGTGGACTGATGAAACAAAGATTGAGTTGTTTGGTCATACAAAAAGGCGTTATGCATGGCGTCCAAAAAAACAGCATTCCAAGAAAAACACATGCTACCCACTGTAAAATTTGGTGGAGGTTCCATCATGCTTTGGGGCTGTGTGGCTAATGCCGGCACCGGGAATCTTGTTAAAGTTGAGGGTCGCATGGATTCCACTCAGTATCAGCAGATTCTTGAGAATAATGTTCAAGAATCAGTGACGAAGTTAAAGTTACGCCGGGGATAGATATTTCAGCAAGACAATGATCCAAAACACCGCTCCAAATCCTCAGGCATTCATGCAGAGGAACAATTACAATGTTCTGGAATGGCCATCCCAGTCCCCAGACCTGAATATCATTGAACATCTGTGGGATGATTTGAAGCGGGCTGTCCATGCTCGGCGACCATCTAACTTAACTGAACTTGAATTGTTTTGTAAAGAGGAATGGTCCAAAATCCCTTCATCCAGGATCCAGGAACTGATTAAAAGCTACAGGAAGCGACTAGAGGCTGTTATCTTTGCAAAAGGAGGATCTACTAAATATTAATGTCACTTTTCTGTTGAGGTGCCCATACTTTTGCACTGGTCAAATTTTGGTTTAATGCATATTGCACATTTTCTGTTAGTACAATAAACCTCATTCCAATCCTGAAATATTACTGTGTCCATCAGTTATTAGATATATCAAACTGAAATGGCTGTTGCAAATACCAAAATATTTAGAACTAAAAATGATTAAGATTAATAGGGGTGCCCAAACTTTTTCATAGGACTGTATCTCCAGATACTGTAAGCGTGTTTTGATCTGGTGAAATCCTATCTACCCTCTAGGTGTCTATTTGTAGCTGCCAGTCAAATCAAATCAAATCAAACAAGCTTTACTGGCACGTCCGAATAGATATTTGGCATTGCCTAAGCTATTAAAGTGTGGCGGGGAGGGGGGGGGGGTAGTCAGGGGGGGGGTGAGTGGTGGGTATGGGAGGTGTGGGGGGGTTGATTTGGGGTACAACAGTCCATGGAGTCTCATCTTCCTCTTAGTTGGTGGCCGCTATATGGGGGGGGGGGTTGAGTGGGGTGGGTGGTTAGTTGCCATCTGTCACAGGATTTTCTGGAAAGTTTCGATATTCTATTGAATTGGTTTTAGAAGAATTAGTCTTTTAGTCAGTTTAGAGAGGATATCCCATTAGCACAACCATATGTATATGTGTAGACAATTAAAAGCTAGCATGTGCCCGCGAATTCGTCTGCGGGTTGGTGTTGGTGCTGAGCCACTTATATTTAGCCAATTGCTGTTGTGGATGATCAGCCTGCTCCCGCGTCTCGGCTCTGCTACATCGCTGCATATGTGCAGCATACTCAGTTGTATGTACATCTCTGCATATGGAGAGCATACTCAGCTTTGCTACAGCGCTGCCTAAGCTCTGCTACATCTGGCCATTTGGATTAGAGGGGTGTTCTTATGTCAGTGTCTGAGCAGCTTCTGTGTTGGAAACAGCAGAACGGATGTTGCAGAAATTTGCCACAGTTCGATCAGCCTACTCCCGCGTCTAGGCTCTGCTACATCGCTGCATATGCATAGAATACCCAGCTGTATGTACATGTTTGCATATGGAGAGCCTACAGAGGTGTGCTACAGCGCTGCCTAAACTCTGCTACATCGGGCAATTGTGATTACATTTGTTTGGTTATGTGACTGTCTGAGCAGCTTCTGCGTTGAAAGGGCTGAATGGATATTGCTGAAATCCCCCATCAAAAGCAGAACAACACATTCCCCGTCGTACTCACTGAAACTGTACACCCGATATAGTCCTCTTGCCCACACACAGCCTGCATGTTCTGTAGTCTCCTGATCTTCTATGAGACTCCATTTTCTTCAGCTTTCACACTGTCCATATAGCTCCGCCCACTGCCTAGCATGATCTTATCTGAGAATGGCTCAAGGACCTATGATGACGTCATCACAGGTCCTTTAGTGTTGAGTGAACCTAAATTCCTTCACTGCGGTCGTGTAGTGACGTCATTTACCGGGATAAAAAGTAGCCTATGTTTTAATCAGGGTTCCTATCTATGTATGTGGCAAATTTCATGCAAATCCGTTCAACCGTGTTTGCGTGATTGAGGAACAAACATCCAAACACAAGTAGGATATATATCTCTGTACACAGAGGGGAGATTTAACAAAAAAACAAGCCAGTTTTCTGCACATATTTGTCAAAAATCATGACACTTTCTCGACCTTGTTATCATGGTGCACACCTGTAACTTGTGTATAGAAGGGTAAAGTATAGAATAATTTGGTATTCTAGGTGGGATTTTTTGTTTAGTAGAATATGTTTGCCATAATTATTTTAAAATAAGTAGGGGTGTTTCTATTGGGGTTTGTACCCAGGTGTTGGGCGCTCGGGGGAACTTCACCAAATCACTTTGGGGTATTTTGCGTTAACTACAAAGTTTTGTTGAATTTCTGTACTACATGTTATATCTGTGTTACTGTAGATTCTTGGTTTTCTCTTCCATTCACAGATGACTCTATATATTCTTTTCCTACCTTCATCATTAGCATCCATTGTCCGTGACAGCCCTGGGGCCACCATGGATATCCACAACATGACTGAAGAACCCTACGACCACTTCCATGATGGTGATTATATTAACATCAGGGCACCATCCTACTTCACTATCTATTCTGTAATCCAGGTCTCCTCCCTTACCTGCTACAGTATCACTATTCTATTGGTGTCAGCTGGAAATGGTCTGCTCATCTGGATTTCTGGATTTAGGATGAAGAACGTCAGCACTGTGTGGTTCCTCAACCTGGCCATTGTGGACTTCATTACCTGCATCTTTATTATTTTTTGCATCATACTGCGGATTTTATTCGATCTATTACTTCTACCTGTGCAGCATCATTCTGACGGCGCTGTTTACAAACATGGTAACAAGCGTCCATTTCTTGGTCCTCATAAGTCTTGATCGTTGTATGTGGCCGTTATGGGCCAAAATATGTAGAACCAAAAAATTGGCCTGGACCCTTTCGGGATTCATGTGGATATTGAATGTCATTATCAGTTGGTTTTTGATGTTGAATGTTCAAGTATTTCACAATGTTTTTTTGATTATTATACACCAAACCGAATCCGTTACAAAATAGCAGAAAACGTAAAGCTCGTTGCCTGGAATATCTTCATATTCGCCGTACTGTTTCTCACTATTTTTGCTTCCTACAGACTGATCCTTTTAAAGCTGAGAACCCTTAGAAGACGTCGATCACACCGACCTCTTCATGATCATAGCAGCTATTTTGATAAGTTTGTTGGTTGGTTTCCCTACCATGCATGGTCACTGGTGTCCCTTAGATATCAAAATTGGAGAACTGACCTCATCATGACCAAAATTTCCACCGTTTTGGCCTATTTCCACTATGCTAGCAATCCCATACTCTACGTCTTCATCAGCAAAGGCTTTAAAGAAAACTTTGTGTCATCCATGCCTAAAAGGGTCGAAGTTATCCTGAGCGATCCGGCTGACTTTGATGATGGAGATAACGTAAACCGAATGAATGCAATGGACACTGGTGTGTAGAGATGGCCTTCAGTCTTCAGTAGTTCATGGACTTTGGACGACTGTGCAGCAGATGAGTCCCCATCTTCTACATTTTGGTGATCTTCCCAAGAGCTGCAGCTCCTAATCGTTATCTCAGACAGGATAATAAGGAACCAGCACAGGCTAACTGTTACATTTTGTCAAAAACTTTGGATTTGGAACCATTCTGAGGACAGAGAAGACTATTGGATTAGAGTTTTATTGAGTAGAAGTGGAAACATGTATCGACCCTGGATTGTGCATCATCTTCAGATCCCAGGGGCGTAACTATAATTCCTCATTTCAGGTTTATTAATAAGAAGAATAATAATAATGGTGGGGATGCCCTAAAAATTTCCTTTAACAAAAAAAAACAAACCCTACATCTGTTTAGATGGATAACATAGAATACAACAGTTACTGTATCCAGACATCTTATCTGATCCGGTTCTCAGCAGTCACTGGGGACATGCGGTATATGTCATCTTCTTATCAAGATGTTTGCTAGAAGTCATAGGATTCAATATCTGTTTCCAAAAACGGTATTGTATGCTGCAATAATCTGGACGCTACACGGTCTGTTAATGCTGCAGAATCTAAAGCTGTGCAAGTACGGAGGAAAGTCACCGGCACTCAGGTCAAAGGTAAGAACATGCAAGTTATCTTGAGTATCTTAAGTGTGAGAATCTTGTATGTAGATTATAATGCAATGAGCTGCAGGACTTATTAGTAATAAGGAATAACCTTAGCATACGAATACACACACACACTATATATATATATATATATATATATATATATATATATATTTATATATAAATATATATATATATATATATATATATATATATATACACACTCACCGGCCACTTTATTAGGTACACCTGTCCAACTGCTCGTTAACACTTAATTTCTAATCAGCCAATCACATGGCGGCAACTCAGTGCATTTAGGCATGTAGACATGGTCAAGACAATCTCCTGCAGTTCAAACCGAGCATCAGTATGGGGAAGAAAGGTGATTTGAGTGCCTTTGAACGTGGCATGGTTGTTGGTGCCAGAAGGGCTGGTCTGAGTATTTCAGAAACTGCTGATCTACTGGGATTTTCACGCACAACCATCTCTAGGGTTTACAGAGAATGGTCCGAAAAAGAAAAAACATCCAGTGAGCGGCAGTTCTGTGGGCGGAAATGCGTTGTTGATGCCAGAGGTCAGAGGAGAATGGCCAGACTGGTTCGAGAAAGGCAACAGTGACTCAAATAGCCACCCGTTACAACCAAGGTAGCCAGAAGAGCATCTCTGAACGCCGCACAGTACATCCAACTTTGAGGCTACAGATGGGCTACAGCAGCAGAAGACCACACCGGGTGCCACTCCTTTCAGCTAAGAACAGGAAACTGAGGCTACAATTTGCACAAGCTCATCGAAATTGGACAATTGAAGATCGGAAAAACGTTGCCTGGTCTGATGAGTCTCGATTTCTGCTGCGACGTTCGGATGGTAGGGTCAGAATTTGGCGTCAACAACATGAAAGCATGGATCCATCCTGCCTTGTATCGGTAACGGTTCAGGCTGGTGGTGGTGGTGTCATGGTGTGGGGAATATTTTCTTGGCACTCTTTGGGCCCCTTGGTACCAATTGAGCATCGTTGCAACGCCAAAGCCTACCTGAGTATTGTTGCTGACCATGTCCATCCCTTTATGACCACAATGTACCCAACATCTGATGGCTACTTTCAGCAGGATAATGCAATGCCATGTCATAAAGCTGGAATCATCTCAGACTGGTTTCTTGAACATGACAATGAGTTCACTGTACTCCAATGGCCTCCACAGTCGCCAGATCTCAATCCAATAGAGGAGCATCTTTGGGATGTGGTGGAACGGGAGATTCGCATCATGGATGTGCAGCCGACAAATCTGCGACTGCAACTGTGTGATGCCATCATGTCAATATGGACCAAAATCTCTGAGGAATGCTTCCAGCACCTTGTTGTATCTATGCCACGAAGAATTGAGGCAGTTCTGAAGGCAAAAGGGGGTCCAACCCGTTACTAGCATGGTGTACCTAATAAAGTGGCCGGTGAGTGTGTATATATATATATATATATATATATATATATACACACACACACAGCAGAGGTGACTGATGGGTGGATACACTGATGTTTTAAAAAGTGGGTGATGCACTCCTCAAATTCAGCAACACAGGTGGAATGTAGGAAACTTGTTTATTTAGGATAACGCGTTTCGGGGCTTAGTGAAAAAACACATACCCCTTCCTCGTGTAGATAGAACGCCGACGTGTTACAGGTTCCTCTCTGGGATACCTGTAATTCCCATGCATCCTTTTGAGTAAACATCTGAAGTCAAATGGGTTACACTAAGTTCACATTAGCAATGGGTGGTCCATTGTTCTGGACCAGTGTTGGACCAGAGGTGGACCGCTAAAATTGAGTGTACATTTAACCCCATTTAGTTGAATGTAGTTTGCCCGGTCATGTGTTCTTTGGTTTGGAATCAACTTTCTACCCTTTTATCTGACCAAGTACCAAGGCCTTCTACAAAGCTAAGAGAAAACCAAAACTGAAGTTTAAGAACCATCATGGAGCAAAAGTAACCCTTTCCAATACAGTTATATCTTTCGATTTTTATTTCAGGACAAAGTTCAATATGGATGACTATTCCATGGACAACCAGACCAACCACATCCTCACTGATGATGGTGTCGGTTACAATACTTCTATTCCAATGACAGAAACATTCCCAATCATTTGCTACAGTGTCACATTTATCTTTGGAACGGTAGGGAATGGTTTAGTCATTTGGATCACCGTGTCAAAGATGAAGACCCTCAGTGCCGTGTGGATCCATAACTTGGCCATCGCTGACTTCATTTGTTGCATGTCACTTCCTCTACGCATTGCAGACTGGGCCATGCATTTAAAGGGAGACCTGGCCTACCTCCTGTGCCAGATAGGCGTTTCTATATTGATAGTAAACATGAGCGCCAGTGTCTTCTTCTTAACTGCGATGAGCATTGACCGCTGTGTAACAGTCATGTGGCCATTCTGGTCCAAGACTCGTAGAACTTCTCAAAAAGTCTGGAAGGTCTGTAAGATGATTTGGATCTTGAGCCTGATCTTGAGCACGCCCTTTGTTCTTCTTGACCACATCGCTTTTGACACTTCTGATTGTATCGGAAAAGTGAATGACTTAAATTTCAAGCGAATGACACAAGTGGTGAAATGTTTTCTCATCTTCATCATCCCTTTCACTATTATTGTAATTTGCTATGGCTTCATCTTCTTCAAGCTGAGAACTGTCAAAAGACCAAGAAGGTCCCAGAGGCCGTATTACGTTATAGCGGCCATAGTCATCTGCTTCTTTATTTGTTGGTTTCCATATTGCTTTTGGCCACTTGTAGTGATCGATCAACAAAACCAACATATCGATGACATTATCTATGAGATTTCTGTCTGTCTGTCCTACCTTAACAGTTGTCTCAACCCCATCCTGTATGTTTTTATATATAAAGACTTAAAGGTTCTATAAATCCATATGAGCATGAGTAAGACGTGCATTAAAGGGAGTCTACCACCTCCCCAAATATATTCAACTCCGCCACCTGGTAACAGAGCACATTACAGTGATATCACAGTGACGTTATACCTTTGTTCTGTTTGTCACTTTTGTAATTGAGGTAGTTGGTGCACTAGGGGCGGGCCTTAAGCTCCTTGGAGCAATGCTCTTGCAACTGAGACTCTTACTATATCAGACCATGGGATAATCATTGATACTCCCACTGCTGTGACATAGCCTAGATCACTGTTCGTGGGGCTAAATCCTGCCCACCTACTGCCTGATTTGCATAGAACTAATAGTGGCAAAAATGTAACATTAATGAATGTAATGTGCTCTGGGGAGGTGCATTGTATGTATACTGTATATTGTATTATGTGTATGTTTATTTAGTATTATGCTTGCCATATGTTCAGGGGTGAACCTGCTCCTTTCGCCGCTCGAGCGAAGTACAGAAAGCCGCCCCCCCCCCCTGCCGGGAGGAGGGGGCGGAGCGGGGGTGTGTCTTAGCAGAGGGGGCGTGATGCCTCGAAAGGGGGCGGGGCTTAGCGCCGTTCGCCGGCAGAGAGCAGGCCCGGAGACTGCCTGCGCTCTGCCTGAGCGTGCGGGGAGGCTGCTGGAGTGGCCTCCGCCAAACCACCGCTCCGTGCTAAGCCAGTCCGGGACAGCTTGTCCTGGACTGGCTTAGGTTAGCAAAAATGCCGCCCTCCCTGAGGCCCTGGCATAGTGCCGGCTGAAGCGCTCGCTTCAGGTCGCCTCATGGGAGGTGCGGCACTGCATATGTTATGTCCCCCCCAGATCACACCGGAGCCTCTTAATACCTTCCTGCTCCGTTCCGAATTATTTCATTGTGCTGAACGTATAGTTGTAATAGTGCGACACATTCCTGCCACGGACACAAGATTGATACCAAGTGACAATGTGACCCTGAAACTAACATCGGTTTATCAAGATTCTGTCATCTGGACCCCATTTTACACTTTACAGTACACTTGAAGAACCTTCCCGTTGAATTGGTCGGGGTCACTATAAAAAATACAGTCAATTTACTAATACCAAATTTTCATTGCACTTCGATGTGGGAGCACTGGGGTTGAGCCAATCTTGACTTTTCAGGATCGATTTTGAAATCCGATTTCCAATCATTTTTCATTCGAACCCGATCTCGATCCCAATTCCGATCCCAATGCAAGTCAATGGGATTTTTTATTAATCAGAGATCGGATTTTAAAAGCAATCCTATTCACTATACAGCATGGAATCTAACAATTGAACGCTTTAATTGTTAGAATCTATGCTGTGTAGTGAATCACTAAGTAGCCAGAGGATTTCTTTTTAATCCTCTGGCTACTTAGTCCCCCCTGGTGTCAACATACCTGCAGAGATGGCTGTTCCGGTGCCCAGTGTTCTTCTTTGCCGCGCTGCCGCTCCACGCTGCTCTTCTCGCCTCGCTGCCCCCTGCCTCCCAGGTTAGGAGAGTGTGGGCGGGTACTGGGTGGGGAGATGTCACATCTCCCCGCCCTGTACCCACCCACACTCTTCTAAGCCACAAGCCCCGCCTTCCTACCTCTTTAAACACTAACCTGGGAGGTTAGAGCAGCGTGGAGCGGCAGCGAGGCGAAGAAGAAACACCAGGCACTGCAGACCAGCCATCTCTGCAGGTAAGTAGCTTCTAGAAATGTTTATTTAGTCTCCCATTAGAATGAATGGATGCAGCCGGTGCGCAGGGGGTTAAGGCTGTGTGCTGGCTGCTTCCATTCATTCCTATGGAACTGCAGCAGAGCCTTCACACTGAGTATACACTCTGCTCAGAATGAGTGGAGCGTATACTCAGTGTGAAGGCTAAGCAAAGCATTGTGGGAAATAGTACCGATCTTGATCCCACCTAAAAAGATCGTGTTCGGAATTCTGATCGCGATCATGACATTTTCTGTTCTACACTCCAGCAGCCAATAACCAGAATTTTGATGGTGAAGCCATTTGCTTCTGCTGCCATCTTTACTAGAGATGAGCGAACACTAAAATGTTCGAGGTTCGAAATTCGATTCGAACAGCCGCTCACTGTTCGAGTGTTCGAATGGGTTTCGAACCCCATTATAGTCTATGGGGAACATAAACTCGTTAAGGGGGAAACCCAAATTCGTGTCTGGAGGGTCACCAAGTCCACTATGACACCCCAGGAAATGATACCAACACCCTGGAATGACACTGGGACAGCAGGGGAAGCATGTCTGGGGGCATAAAAGTCACTTTATTTCATGGAAATCCCTGTCAGTTTGCGATTTTCGCATGCTAACTTTTCCCCATAGAAATGCATTGGCCAGTGCTGATTGGCCAGAGTACGGAACTCGACCAATCAGCGCTGGCTCTGCTGGAGGAGGCGGAGTCTAAGATCGCTCCACACCAGTCTCCATTCAGGTCCGACCTTAGACTCCGCCTCCTCCGGCAGAGCCAGCGCTGATTGGCCGAAGGCTGGCCAATGCATTCCTATGCGAATGCAGACTTAGCAGTGCTGAGTCAGTTTTGCTCAACTACACATCTGATGCACACTCGGCACTGCTACATCAGATGTAGCAATCTGATGTAGCAGAGCCGAGGGTGCACTAGAACCCCTGTGCAAACTCAGTTCACGCTAATAGAATGCATTGGCCAGCGCTGATTGGCCAATGCATTCTATTAGCCCGATGAAGTAGAGCTGAATGTGTGTGCTAAGCACACACATTCAGCACTGCTTCATCATGCCAATACAATGCATTAGCCAGTGCTGATTGGCCAGAGTACGGAATTCGGCCAATCAGCGCTGGCTCTGCTGGAGGAGGCGGAGTCTAAGGTCGGACCTGAATGGAGACTGGTGTGGAGCGATCTTAGACTCCGCCTCCTCCAGCAGAGCCAGCGCTGATTGGCCGAATTCCGTACTCTGGCCAATCAGCGCTGGCCAATGCATTCTATTAGCTTGATGAAGCAGAGTGTGCACAAGGGTTCAAGCGCACCCTCGGCTCTGATGTAGCAGAGCTGAGGCTGCACAAGGGTTCAAGCGCACCCTCGGCTCTGATGTAGGAGAGCCGAGGGTGCACTTGAACCCTTGTGCACCCTCAGCTCTGCTACATCAGAGCCGAGGGTGCGCTTGAACCCTTGTGCACACTCTGCTTCATCAAGCTAATAGAATGCATTGGCCAGCGCTGATTGGCCAATGTATTCTATTAGCCTGATGAAGTAGAGCTGAATGTGTGTGCTAAGCACACACATTCAGCTCTACTTCATCGGGCTAATAGAATGCATTGGCCAGCGCTGATTGGCCAGAGTACGGAACTCGACCAATCAGCGCTGGCT
Source organism: Leptodactylus fuscus (assembly GCF_031893055.1). Classification (NCBI taxonomy): domain Eukaryota; kingdom Metazoa; phylum Chordata; class Amphibia; order Anura; family Leptodactylidae; genus Leptodactylus; species Leptodactylus fuscus. The sequence goes on along the minus strand of NC_134270.1, from coordinate 178,588,139 downwards.
CTGCTGGAGGAGGCGGAGTCTAAGATCGCTCCACACCAGTCTCCATTCAGGTCCGACCTTAGACTCCGCCTCCTCCAGCAGAGCCAGCGCTGATTGGCCAGAGTACGGAATTCGGCCAATCAGCACTGGCTAATGCATTGTATTGGCGTGATGAAGCAGTGCTGAATGTGTGTGCTTAGCACACACATTCAGCTCTACTTCATCGGGCTAATAGAATGCATTGGCCAATCAGCGCTGGCCAATGCATTCTATTAGCGTGAACTGAGTTTGCACAGGGGTTCTAGTGCACCCTCGGCTCTGCTACATCAGATTGCTACATCTGATGTAGCAGTGCCGAGTGTGCATCAGATGTGTAGTTGAGCAAAACTGACTCAGCACTGCTAAGTCTGCATTCGCATAGGAATGCATTGGCCAGCCTTCGGCCAATCAGCGCTGGCTCTGCCGGAGGAGGCGGAGTCTAAGGTCGGACCTGAATGGAGACTGGTGTGGAGCGATCTTAGACTCCGCCTCCTCCAGCAGAGCCAGCGCTGATTGGTCGAGTTCCGTACTCTGGCCAATCAGCGCTGGCCAATGCATTCTATTAGCCCGATGAAGTAGAGCTGAATGTGTGTGCTTAGCACACACATTCAGCTCTACTTCATCAGGCTAATAGAATACATTGGCCAATCAGCGCTGGCCAATGCATTCTATTAGCTTGATGAAGCAGAGTGTGCACAAGGGTTCAAGCGCACCCTCGGCTCTGATGTAGCAGAGCTGAGGGTGCACAAGGGTTCAAGTGCACCCTCGGCTCTCCTACATCAGAGCCGAGGGTGCGCTTGAACCCTTGTGCAGCCTCGGCTCTGCTACATCAGAGCCGAGGGTGCGCTTGAACCCTTGTGCACACTCTGCTTCATCAAGCTAATAGAATGCATTGGCCAGCACTGATTGGCCAGAGTACGGAATTCGGCCAATCAGCGCTGGCCAATGCATCCCTATGGGAAAAAGTTTATCTCACAAAAATCACAATTACACACCCGATAGAGCCCCAAAAAGTTATTTTTAATAACATTCCCCCCTAAATAAAGGTTATCCCTAGCTATCCCTGCCTGTACAGCTATCCCTGTCTCATAGTCACAAAGTTCACATTCTCATATGACCCGGATTTGAAATCCACTATTCGTCTAAAATGGAGGTCACCTGATTTCGGCAGCCAATGACTTTTTCCAATTTTTTTCAATGCCCCCGGTGTCGTAGTTCCTGTCCCACCTCCCCTGCGCTGTTATTGGTGCAAAAAAGGCGCCAGGGAAGGTGGGAGGGGAATCGAATTTTGGCGCACTTTACCACGTGGTGTTCGATTCGATTCGAACATGGCGAACACCCTGATATCCGATCGAACATGTGTTCGATAGAACACTGTTCGCTCATCTCTAATCTTTACCCCTATATATCATATATTAGGACTGTTTTAATGATGTTGTACTGGAGGTTTATAAAGATGAAGCAAATTTAACCCCAACTTTGGTAATTTGGTTAAACTTCTGCAGCAATGTGATATCTTATCATAGAAGATGAAAAAAGTCATTGGAGAAATATCAGGTTTTATTGGATTTTGTTATTTTCTATGATAAGTTATCACGCTGCAGCAGTTAAACCAAATTCCAAAGTTTGAGATAACTCCGATATATATATTTATGTCTATTTTTATGGAAATGGTTTGGAAAAAAATATAAAATAAATTGATTTGGAAAAATTGGAAGGGACTAAAGTGATGAAATAAAGTAATGTCGCCAATTCTATCTCATGATGAAAAACCCCAACACTCCTAACAATTAGGGTTGAGCGATCGGGATTGGGAAAGATCGGATCCCGATCGGCGATTGAGCAAATTTCACGATCGAGATCGGCTGGAAAATAATCAAAAATCAGATTTTAAAAACGATCCTGAAATCTCAAGATCAGCTCAACCCTACTCCATAAACATAAAGCAACTAGGGTTGAGCGATCGGGATCAGGAAAGATCGGATCCCGATCGGAGATCGAACAAATTTCACAATTTGGATCGGGAACGGCTGGAAAATGATCGAAAATTGGATTTTAAAAACGATCCTGAAATCTCAAGATCGGCCCAACCCTACTGACAATATTTAGCCAATATTTATTAGGTATTGGTCCTACCTCCGCTATGATCTTGTTCACACATCCATGGTCATTTTGCAGATGCAAATATTTGGACCATTTTCCATCCATATGTATGTTCCATATACAGTATATGTATATATACAGTCCTATGAAAAAGTTTGGGCACCCCTATTAATCTTAATCATTTTTAGTTCTAAATATTTTGGTATTTGCAACAGCCATTTCAGTTTGATATATCTAATAACTGATGGACACAGTAATATTTCAGGATTGAAATGAGGTTTATTGTACTAACAGAAAATGTGCAATATGCATTAAACCAAAATTTGACCGGTGCAAAAGTATGGGCACCTCAACAGAAAAGTGACATTAATATTTAGTAGATCCTCCTTTTGCAAAGATAACAGCCTCTAGTCGCTTCCTGTAGCTTTTAATCAGTTCCTGGATGAAGGGATTTTGGACAAACAATTCAAGTTCAGTTAAGTTAGATGGTCGCCGAGCATGGACAGCCCGCTTCAAATCATCCCACAGATGTTCAATGATATTCAGGTCTGGGGACTGGGATGGCCATTCCAGAACATTGTAATTGTTCCTCTGCATGAATGCCTGAGGATTTGGAGGGGTGTTTTGGATCATTGTCTTGCTGAAATATCCATCCCCGGCGTAACTTCAACTTCGTCACTGATTCTTGAACATTATTCTCAAGAATCTGCTGATACTGAGTGGAATCCATGCGACCCTCAACTTTAACAAGATTCCCGATGCCGGCATTGGCCACACAGCCCCAAAGCATGATGGAACCTCCACCAAATTTTACAGTGGGTAGCATGTGTTTTTCTTGGAATGCTGTTTCTTTTTGGACGCCATGCATAACACCTTTTTTTATAACCAAACAACTCAATTTTTGTTTCCAAAATGAAGCTGCCTTGTCCAAATGTGCTTTTTCATACCTCAGGCAACTCTATTTGTGGCGTACGTGCAGAAACGGCTTCTTTCTCATCACTCTCCCATACAGCTTCTATTTGTGCAAAGTGCGCTGTATAGTTGACCGATGCACAGTGACACCATCTGCAGCAAGATGATGCTGCAGCTCTTTGGAGGTGTCTGTGGATTGTCCTTGACTGTTCTCACCATTCTTCTTCTCTGCCTTTCTGATATTTTTCTTGGCCTGCCACTTCTGGGCTTAACAAGAACTGTCCCTGTGGTCTTCCATTTCCTTACTATGTTCCTCACAGTGGAAACTGACAGGTTAAATCTCTGAGACAACGTTTTGTATCCTTCCCCTGAACAACTATGTTGAACAATCTTTGTTTTCAGATCATTTGAGAGCGGGCTGTCCATGTTCGGCGACCATCAAACTTAACTGAACTTGAATTGTTTTGTAGAAAGAAATGGTCCAAAATACCTTTATCCAGGATCCAGGAACTGATTAAAAGCTACAGGAAGCGACTAGAGGCTGTTATCTTTGCAAAAGGAGGATCTACTAAATATTAATGTCACTTTTCTGTTGAGGTGCCCATATTTTTGCACCGGTCAAATTTTGGTTTAATGCATATTGCGCATTTTCTGTTAGTACAATAAACCTCATTTCAATCCTGAAATATTACTGTGTCCATCAGTTATTAGATATATCAGACTGAAATGGCTGTTGCAAACACCAAAATATTTAGAACTAAAAATGATTAAGATTAATAGGGGTGCCCAAACTTTTTCATAGGACTGTATCTCCAGAAACAGCAGCCATTTTTTAAAACTCTTTCAATCTATTGGATCATTGGATCCATGACCGAGCACATTGACCTAATCTGTGACTTTATAGGCCTTCAATGAGCAAAACAGACCAAAATAGTTGCAGGTGGAGAACAACAAACGTGCAGAACCATGAGTCACTGCGGTGTGAATATAGCCTTACTCTAGTATGATGTAGCTCTCACTTTCTACACTATGTATCAGCCACTGCAGTGAAACTTCAAGCACTTACAGTTTCCAGCAGCCATTTTTCTGCAACATTTTTAACATTAAGAGAATCAGGAAGGAAGACTATGGATTCATCTCACTCGGCTGCAACTGAGAAAACCTCTTAGGTGCTGCACTATAATGACCATCCTGCTGGAAGGTCTTGGCCACTTCCGGGAATTGACTACTGTCATGGTTATCCTTTAGTAGAGATGGGTGAACTTCATCACATTTGTAAGGTTCACCCAGTCTATCTATAGACTTATTCTGGTCCAGGAGAGGTATGTTATTGCCCTGTGTTCACACTGCAGACCCATACTTGTGTCCAGGAGAGGTATTAGTGTAGGGTCCTACCTTAATGAGGTCGCCTTGCCGGGGCAGGTACAGGGGCTTCCTACTTTTTGATCAAATATGTACAGCGAAGAATCTCAAATGTATTTATATATTTAGTTTATAGTATTTTTATAGTTTTTCTTTGTTCCTTATAACCTTTGTGCTGTGTCAGAGGGCTGCTATATTTTTCTGTTTTTTTTTTTTTTTTTTTGTATTTTGCCACGGTAGCTTGCACCTGTTCACATTGGGAGGTGCTGTCTGAATTTTCTTCTATATAGATAGATAGATAGATAGATAGATAGGAGATAGATAGATAGATAGATAGATAGATAGATAGATAGATATATATAGGAGATAAATTAATATTTTTCTTATGGTTTCCTTACCTTTCCTTTGTTCTCCACCAGGATCCTCTCCCTTGGTCAGTAAGTGCAGAAGATCTTGTATCTGTATCCTCTAATGCTTAATGCTATCTATATACTCTTCTCTGGTCCAATCCAATCAGACACCTCAGTAAGTGCAGTAATTATAGCACGGAATAATTATTCTTATTTATTATGTATTTAGTCATTAATACAATATCCGGCCCAGAATAATTAAGATTGTATCCAGATTTTCTTAATTGGTCAGTAACTTTTTCAACAAACTTTGACTATATTAATAGTACTAGTGATTATAAGAAACTCTCTAATGATCGGTCACTTTTCCTGTTGCCTTCCCATCTAGATCTTAATCTGACATTCACTCTGACATCTCTGCAGAATTCTATCCCATCTGTTAGGATGGGGTCCCACAGGTTTTCCTTCCGGCGCACAGCACCACCTGTGAGTCGATCCAGCTCTCGCCCTCGGCATTGGACAGTGAGGTTTGTGGAGTCTAAGTCCAGCGTTTGGCCTACTGAGCATGCTCAGACTGTTTGGAGATGTTCTGCGGCTAAGTCCCATTCTCTCCCTACTGAGCATGCTCAGACACTTTGGAGGTGCTCAGAGGTTAAGTCCCATTCGGCCCATACTGGGCATGCCCAGTGAGGTTATGGCCACTGCCCTGTGGGCAGGGACTTGCTTTTATATGGTGTGAGCCGACACCCACCAGGTGCTCACACTTTGACTATTAACTTTGAGGCAGGAGGTCAGGGCTAGGTTCCTGTGAAAGGCAGGTTGTCAGTTCAGGGATTCTAGATAGGATTCCTGGGTACTGCCAGTAGGGAACTATTAGCCTGATTGAACTGTCCAGTAGGATTGTAGCTCCAAAGCTGTTTGTGGAGCCTTTGTGTTGCTGACCAGGGGGGACATTAACCCTTGGCAGCCTTTGTTGCAGCCAGTTCACATTGGAAGCTGCCTAAACTCACTTGCCCAGTGAAACCAACTGGTGTAAGCCTCCTTGCAGTCTATTCACATTGGGAGCTGCGCAGACACATTCATCCAGTGAAGTTAACTGGTGAACGTGTGTTGCTCCCTGTTCACACTAGAGCCGCACAGACATACTGCTGCCCTGCTTAGGCAGATGGCCGCCCTCCTAGGGCTTGTGGACCTCGACTGCAGCCACTACCGTAGTCAAGAGGTTCTGTTAAGTTATAATTTATATATATAAACAGAACCTTAACACCATCTTATTCACATCATCGCTGGCCCGAACTTCTGTTAAATATTCTACATAAGACTGCAGATGTTTTCTACTTTCTAGGAATTGTGTATGACATCACAGCAGCTCGTCTCCATCCACCGGGTCTAAGAGACATGAGACTATAGAAGACAGAACCTGCTGAAGGAGAAACTAGTAACAATTCAGAATATTAGGAATACAATGGCTAGAAACATTGTTACCCCTCCTGTACTCACTGTCTGTTGGTTTACACTTATGTAATGTTTGTGGAAGCGTTTGGCTTTAAGTCTTATTGAAGTACTTAAAGGGATTGGATCAAAATGTGAGGTTATCAATGGTCAATAGGATGGGGGATAACATTGTGATTGGTGCTTTTGCTTTTTATGTATTCTAAATAGGATAAGTTATTTCAACACAACATCTTCCTCGCTCTACAGATATGTCTTAAGTTTATCACAGCACCATACACTGACCGCTGACTAATGTACAGCTCATGTGTTACAACATCCGAGATTATTTCAAGCATCCTATGAAATACAAAGCTTTCATTGCATTTACTTATATGAAGAGACTGGATGTGGTAATGAAGTTCTCGATAACTAGAATAAGGAACTTGCGGAAATGAGAAGTCAGTAAGAATGACAAGGATTTGACTTACTGAACTAAAGAACAGACATAGAAGAGTCGGGAGTCGGTGAGTATCGTACGTGGTGATATTATTAATGATATACTGTGTATATATATATATATATATATATATATATATATATATATTATAGAAATACTGAGAGGAGTCTTTTGGTGCCTCAAAAACCAGAGTTCCGTATCCACCTCGGCATCTCTATAAATACATCTATGAATATTACACATGATACATGTATTATGAGCCATTATTAGAGTATTATACACATGGAGCCAACTTTAACTTGACTTTTAGCGCATTAAGTAAACAGTTACCAATCACTTGACTTTGACGACTCTGCAGCGGTAACGTGACATTCGTTCATCGAACACTTGTGGTGGACCGGTGCGCACGGCTGCCAACATTGTCTCTGCAATATTACAGGTCCACCTGAGACACTGTTGACCTCAAAAATCCTAATTCCCGGGTAAACTCCAAAATGCTATGCCCCATGCATCTTGCATTGATTATCATCTCACTTAACTCGCGACGTGCTGCTATGTTCACGAGACACCTGCATCAGACTGCTCAGATATCCTGCCGACACTAGCGCCATAGTCCGTATAGCGTCACGCCGAGCGTCATATCCAACACGACCTTGCACTGGGACACGTCTTCCCATGACTTTTGGCCACTGAGTGTACATCACCCATATACCAGAAATGAATTTCCTTGTGGTTGTGCTTAGGAACTTTAGACTTGTCTGTGGGCTGATATCTGCATTCATATTATTCTATCTGATATCTAAGCCATCCTCTACTAGACGGCAATAAGAATATCCCAGGGTGCACCAGAGGACAAGGCGCAGATTATAAGATCCATTCTCTGTTACACTGCACCCTGGAGAAGAAGCAAATAAGAAATTGTGAAACCCTTGGAAACAGAAGAAACAGAAATCAATGTAAGGTGACGTCAGCCATGGTCTGGTTGGTTTGCGGCTGCCACCAGCTAGTTCTAGTTTTCTTAAAGGATCTGTGATAATCTCGGTTGAATTGCTATCAGTTATGGCGTCGGGTTCGGATGTTGGTTTCAGATAGTTTCCTGGTCTCATTGAGCTTTTGTTTGTATTTTCCATCATTGTAACTCTATAAAGCTTTGCATATCTGTAGTAGGTCCTTCTCCTTTATCTCCTTCTCCCAGCAATGTTGTGCAAAAAGTTTTAGGCAGGGGGTGATGGAAACTGACAATACATTAAGAAACAGAAGGGTCAATCATGTTTTATTAGTGAATGACTAAAGGAGGAAAGTAAATCCCATCAATATTTGGTGTGACCTTTGCCCTTTGGAGGAGGAGTCCTGGATAATCTCAAAATCATCCAGTCTGTCTGGGAGGACGTGAAGATACAGACGGATTGGAACAAGTCTTCCTCCTCTTCCTTATTACTATTATTAATATACTGTTTGCAAGTGTATGGAAGGAAAGGGGCAAAGGTCACCAAATATTGTTGGGATTTGCTTTACTCTTTTCTTAATCTTTTCTTAAGAGATAGCAATCCTAGCATCATCTTCTACATTGGTTTAACAATTAAGATGACATAATAATCTCTCATTTGCTATTCTGGTTTATTTGTATTATTATTATTATTATTATTATTATTATTTATTTCATTATGTACCATTTATTATTATTATTATTATTATTATTATTATTATTTATTCTTTAGGTAACAAAGTCAATATGTCTCCTGTTTATGACATGACCTCATCTAATACAACTGTAGATATTGACAACAGGTAAGTTTAGATTTCTCGTTTTTTATAATGTAATATTCTCATTGGGCTCTATTCACATCTCAATCCCGAATTCCCTCGTATTTAATTTGAAAATTGCTCATCTAGTAGGGATGAAAAAGCTGATTTTGTTACACATTTTTGGGGTTCGCCATCCACAAACTGGTATTATATTATAGGGTGTCTTCAGGCTCCGGACTATAACAATCAGACAGCCAGGGGAGGTGAGTAAGTGACTAGCAATGTCATTCACCTGTCCTAGGCTCTGTTGCAGTGTCTGGTGCGGGTCCTGGTCCTCCTCCTCCTTCCAGAATGACGCCAGACACTTTTATGCACCAAATCTGCATTTCTGTAAATGTACAGGAGAAGGGTTAGGCTTGTGCAGTGTTGTGGAGGGATGATGGGAGCCTTACTGTTAGAGAAAACCCAGAAGAAAAGACAAATTGCCCTCTGAAGGCCGCTCTGTGCCTACCAGTCAGTTCCTTCAGACGTGCTCTCTGACACGTTGGCAACAGGGGTGGCAGTGGTCGCAGCTGGGACTGGGTTGTGCCATAGGTCACTCTCACCCCACTAAGGGCTGGATTAACTTCTTTGATCTCCTTTCTGATTTCCTTTGATAATTGACAGTCTGGGCATCCAAAATGTATGACCTCTGCCCTCTGGTGCACTGGTCAGAAGAATATAGTCAAGGAGGGATTCTGTGCAGGAGGCTGTAGTCAAAACAAGGTGCACCATTACCACGTGGGGCCAACGAGAGGGGAATGGTGAGAGTGTTGTGTGCACTGATATGTAAAGTGGGCCCAGAAGTAAAGTGATGCTAAAATCTACGGATGTTCCAGGGTCCAGGAGTCTCCAATACCTCTTGTCCTCCCCTGGATGTCCATGTGAGACGACTAAAAAAAAGTTGATCAACGTTTACTCGTGATTGGCTTTAGATGGCCATAGAGAAGTATCCCCCCCCCCCCTCACCTTAGATTGGATTTGATCAGGGCTCCCAATTCTTATTAAACCAACCCAATACAAAATTGGGTGATATTGGGTGAACCTATTTCATTTTGTTCTAGTCCGAACTGGAAATGTTATTATAATACTCCAAGGTCAGTATTTGTTATGTTTCTGCTTATTCACCAACCACAACTCACTATTATAGCCTGCGGTCTCCTCAGATCCCACAGTGTATTATGGATTTGTGGATGGTGAACCCCAAGATTTCCCAGACAAGTTTCAGTCATATCTGATGATGTATCTGCAAAATCTTTGACAGACTGGAATTCACATCACATACAGTATAGAGACAAGTCTTGTTGGACTTCATCTTTATGTTTCTACAACTCTTTCAGTAAAGTAATCTGACATTGCTCCTGGTCTTCCCCTAAGGTCAGATTGTTTCCCTCTCCTGTTCTTGTGTTTGATTTTGTAAAGTGATGGAAGTCACCCCTTCCAGACGATGGTTCTAGATTGGCATTTTCATGGGATTAACGTCTACCCTATTATTTCTTCTAAGGACATCTTACAAAGAACATGATGCAGGAGGCCAAGACCATTACATCTATGATCAGAGCGTTTTACAGAAGATATCAGTTACCTTATACAGCATCATCTTTGTTCTTGGGATTATCGGTAATGGATTAGTCATCTGGATTGCCGGATTCAGGATGAAGAAGACAATCAGCGCCGTGTGGTTCCTCCACCTGGCCATAGCGGACTTCTTATGTTGCTCTTCGCTTCCTTTGCTCATTGCGCTCAATCTTCACATTCTTCCAGATACACCAAATGTAAATCTATTCTGTATATTGATCATCATTCTGTTTACTACAAACATGTGCACCAGTATTTATCTATTGACAGCCATGAGTATTGACCGCTGTGTATCCGTCATGTGGCCATTTTGGGCTAAAGTTCACAGGACACGTAGACTAGTGAGGATCACTGCAGGGGTCATCTGGGGGTTGAGTTTGCTTGGAGCTGGGTTGGTGGGGTACTCTAATAGATGGTGTCTAATATCAAGGAATGAAGATGAGGACAGACATAAACAACAGCTAAAACACAACATCCAGCTGGTCGGGTTGGTTATCATGTTTGTGATCCCTTTTCTCATCATCTTGACCAGTTATGTGATCATCTTCCTCAAACTTAGAGAAAGTAAGAGACCCCAGAGATCTCAGAGACCCTACAGGATCATCACCGCTGTTATATTGGGTTTCTTCCTCTGTTGGTTTCCGATTTACATTTGGCCACTAACACCCAGCAGTAATTTAAGGAACAGTCAACGGATTACAATAGATATCATTGTTACCAACCTGGCTTATCTTAACAGTTGTATCAATCCAATCATTTATGTTTTTATGGGCCAAAATTTTAGAAGTAATTTCTTGAGATCTATCCCCGCCAGGGTTCAGGGAGCATTAAATGAGGAGCCTGAGGACCTGAGAAGAGAACCAGAGAATGTGGAACTACAGTAAATGGCACTACAGATCCAAAAATACATTATTTTTCCCTATGTGGAAATTTTTTGAAGATAGGACTATGCTTCAAAAAAATTAGATTTTTTTTTTCTAGCCATATCCAAGAGCAGCTTCAAAACAAATAAGAAATATAAAATGAATCTCTTATACTTCAAAAAATTCAATTCTGGATTTGGTTCAAAAAAATAAGCAAAAATTAAAAAAAAAAAAAAAAAGCAGCAAAAAGTGAAAAAAAAAAATCCATATCTTTTCCGCAACAAAATTTCTAGGACTTACAGTAAAATGATAAATTATTATCTGATATTGGTTTTCTATCTGATTATTCATATGAGCAAGATATCCGGAAATATTCCAGTTTGCACATGGATGAAATGAGCACAGGAATGAACCTCAATATCTAACCAGTCATAGATAGAATTGGTCTATAGAATTGATCGGGATTGGAAAAGATCGGTTTCCGATTGGCGATTAAGTAAATTTCACGATCGCGATCGGAATTCCGGTCCCAATTTTTCCTGGTGGGATCAAGGTCGGTGGTTATCTCAAAATCGGCTCAACCCTATTCATGTATATATCATGAATATATACATCTGGAACAACAATATCCGCAACAACAACATCTGCAACAACAACATCGGCAACAACAACCACATCTGCAACAACACCTGCAACAACCACATCAGCAACAACACCTGCAACAACGACATCGGCAACAACATCTGCAACAACAACAACATCTGCAACAACCACATCTGCAACACCTGCAACAACCACATCTGCAACAACACCTGCAACAACGACATCAGCAACAACGACATCGGCAACAACATCTGCAACAACATCTGCAACAACACCTGCAACAACGACATCTGCAACAACACCTGCAACAACGACATCAGCAACAACACCTGCAACAACGACATCAGCAACAACACCTGCAACGACATCAGCAACAACACCTGCAACAACATCGGCAACAACACCTGCAACAACATCGGCAACAACAACGACATCGGCAACAACATCTGCAACAACATCTGCAACAACAACAACATCTGCAACAACACCTGCAACAACGACATCTGCAACAACACCTGCAACAACATCGGCAACAACATCGGCAACAACACCTGCAACAACATCGGCAACAACAACGACATCGGCAACAACATCTGCAACAACATCTGCAACAACAACAACATCTGCAACAACACCTGCAACAACGACATCTGCAACAACACCTGCAACAACGACATCTGCAACAACAACATCTGCAACAACAACATCTGCAACAACACCTGCAACAACGACATCTGCAACAACACCTGCAACAACGACATCAGCAACAACACCTGCAACAACGACATCAGCAACAAGACCTGCAACAACGACATCAGCAACAACACCTGCAACAACATCGGCAACAACAACCACATCTGCAACAACAACAACATCTGCAACAACAACAACATCTGCAACAACATCTGCAACAAGAACAACAACCATATCAGCAACAACAAAAAAATCTGTGTTTCTGCAACATGGGGCCTTACCCTCAAACAACATCTTCCTCTCTCTGGAGCTTGTACATTTTCACATGAATAGGGTTGAGCGATCAGGAAAGATCGGATCCCGATCGGTGATCGAGCAAATTTCACGATCGAGATCGGCTGGAAAATGATCGAAAATCCAATTTTAAAAACGATCCTGAAATCTCAAGATCGGCTCAAGCCTAGTCATAGCACATTGTAAGTAACAATAGTATTGGAGGAAAAACCTACAAAAAAAGTCAAAAACCTATGAAAAAAGTGGCTTTTTTTGATTATTTTTGATGTCCTTTTAATATATCATGAATATAAAATATGTTATTGCTGGCGTTTTTTATATATTTTTTTTTAGATATTCTGAGTTGTGTGAGTTTGTCAGAGGTAGCGGAGGTGTGGATAATATCCAGCGCACCTCAGAGTGATATACTGGACTTATATTGGAGGGTTATCACAATGTATAGACTATACAGCCTTATATGACATAATCTAAATGTTTTATTGTTTGCACAATTTTACCATTTTAGGAGTAAGGTTCTGTATGAACGAATATTTTTGGAATATTTCTCTATAATTTTGAGGATGTTTTTTCAATAACGCAATAAATAATAAATAAAATTATTCTATAGCATCTTAATTGTATGTGCTTATTTTATTAGACCAAACAACACCAGGTATCGGCCAAAACAGGGGCCTTAGTGAAGTGCAAAGAACATTCCAGATATATAAAAGGAAGGGAATCAGTCAATGTGCACAATACAATATTCAGACAATGATACATAATATCCAATGAATATAACAACAACAACAACAACAACATCTGCAACAACAACATGCACAACAACAACAACATCCACAACAACAACAACCTCTGCAACAACATCTGCAACAACAACATCCACAACAACAACAACCTCTGCAACAACATCTGCAACAACAACATCTGCAACAACATCTGCAACAACAACATCATCTGTAACAACAATAACAACCACTTCTGCAACAACAAAAAAAAATCTGTGTTTCTGCAACATGGGGCCTTACCCTAAAACAACATCTTCCGCTCTCTGGAGCTTGTACATTTTCACAAGAATCTATTTCAGATTTCTCATTGCACCAGACAATGACCAGTCCACTGTGTTGCGACATTCTAGATATTTCCGAGTATCCTTGGAGAGATAATATTTTGACTGCTTTTACTAATGAACAAATTCTATTTAGTAATATGATATAGTGTCATGGCCGTCTATAGAATAAGGAACTGGACAGAAAGGAGAAGTCGGTGAGAGTGACAAGGATTTGGTCTACAGGACTAAGGAACAGACAGAGAAGAGCCGGGAGCCGGTGAGTGTCAGACGGGGAGATGGGAGACAGTTATTACATCCTCTAGTGATGGTATTATTAATAATACTGTATATACACAGATATATAAGGAGAAGAGTCTTAGGACGCTCATAATCCAGAGTCCGGGTACAACAACTACCTCTGCATAAGTGTTATAGAGCTATTATATAGTATGTATATCATCAGCCCTGTAGATACGTTCCAGAATATTATACATCACACATATATTATAGAACTGTTATTATAGTAATATTATAGAGTATGTATACCATCACTCCTATATATACATTCAGGAATATTATATATCACAGATATATTATAGAACTGTTATTATAGTAATATTATATAGTATGTATATCATCACCCCTATAGATTCACCACAGAATATTATATATCACATACATATTATAGAGCTGTTATAGGACTATTATACAGTATGTATATCATCACCACTATAGATATGACACAGAATATTATATATTACACATATATTGTAGAGATGTGATTAGAGTACTATCAGGGGCGAATCCAGGGCCGGGCGAGCCGGGACCTAACAAAATGGTCCCGGTCGGCATGTCCCGATTCCAACTGAGCTCAGCGTTAAAGCAGGAGCTGACAGCTCCTGCTTTAAACGCCTATGTATTCGGCTCATCGGCAGTAGGACGCCGATGAGCTAAATACATAGGCGTTTAAAGCAGGAGCTGTCACAGCTCAGCCCCTGCTTTAACGCTGAGCTCCGGCATTTGTAGCCGCGATGTGATGACGTCATCACATCGCGGCTACCATATGTGTATGAGGGAGAGAGCTGCGAGGGAACAAGGAATGGTGAGTGTGTGTGTGTGTGTGTGTGTGTGAGAACAGCATGACACTGGGGCAGATGGAGGGGGGAGAACAGCATGACAATGGGGCAGATGAAGAGGGGGAGAGAACAGCATGACACTGGGGTAGATGGAGGGGGGGAGAACGGCATGACACTGGGGTAGATGGAGGGGGGGAGAACGGCATGGCTCTGGGACAGATAGAGGGGGAGAGAACAGCATGACACTGGGGCAGATGGAGGGGGGAGAACGGCATGACACTGGGGCAGATGGAGGGGGGGGGAGAACGGCATGACACTGGGGCAGATGGAGGGGGGAGAACAGCATGACACTGGGGCAGATGAAGGGGGGAGAACGGCATGACACTGGGGCAGATGAAGGGCGGAGAATGGCATGACACTGGGGCAGATGAAGGGGGGGAGAACAGCATGACACTGGGGCAGATGGAGGGGGAGAACGTCATGGCACTGGGACAGATAGAGGGGGAGAGAACAGCATGACACTGGGGCAAATGAAGGGGGAGAGAACAGCATGACACTGGGGCAGATGAAGGGGGGAGAACAGCATGACACTGGGGCAGATGAAGGGGGGGAATGGCATGACATTGGGGCAGATGAAGGGGGGAGAACGGCATGACACTGGGGCAGAGACGGGGGGAAATGAAACTGTGGGCAGATAAAGGAGGAGAATGGCATGAAACTGGGGACAGAGATAGAGGGGGGGGACATGAAACTAGGGGTAGATGAAGGGTGTATATGAAAATGGGGGGGAGATATAATTTATGGGTGACTGTAGGAGAATTATACTGTGTGGAATCACATGAAGATTGAATGAGAATGGGTGGAGTCAAAATAAAAGTGGGCGGGGCATAATTTGCTGTGGCGCGCTGCGCGCGCCGCACTTTTTCTTCCCTCTTTCTAGTCTTCAACAGTTGGGAAGTACAGGTTAGAAGTGCGAGACCCCCAGTAAGTAGGGCCCCGCCAAAGTCAATTGCCCAGGGCCCCGCAAACCCTGGATCCGCCACTGAGTACTATTATATAGTATGTATATCATCATCCCTATAGATACATTCCGGAATATTATATATCACATACATATTATAGAGCTGTTGTTATATCACTGTTATACACTATGTATATCATGTAGTATATCATGTAATATATATGTATGTATGTATGTATATCATGTAATATATGTATACAATATGTGATCTAGATCCTGATTAATGTGAAACTAAATAACCAAACCAAAATAGAGCAACAAAGTAAAAAAGGCTAAAAACATGTAAGAAATACACATTATATATAGTACATACTAACTACATACAGAAAGCTATAAAAGAGAAGTGAAGTGTCAGAAGGAATCTATAATGTGCTAGATCACCGATAACCCAAGACATGGAGTCACTCTAACACCTCACAGGGGGTGTGCAGATAGAAAATCTAACAAACAGTCTTATGGAATAAGATAATATAATAAGTGTCAGTATAATAGCAGATATTACACAGATGTATAAACCTAGATAAATATCACTATAATATATAATACAAAGGGAAATAAAGGGAAGTGACCCGATAATGAATCAGATATCCGGTATCGCTGTACATATCACTCACATGTGAACTCTTTCCTAGTTTTGCATTTTATTCTGGTTTGTGGCTTCAAATTTGATTTAATTTTATTTTCTATCTAATCCACCAAAACCGAGAAGATAAAGAGAGATAAGAATACAGGGAGCGTGATAAGAGAAGGAGCAGATTATAATACCAGTCTCTGTATTCTATAGGGGACTATTGGAGAGGAAATTGTGGATCCCTTGACAACATAAGAAACAAGAAAAATTAAGGTAAAGTCAATGAAATTTGAAATTTCTAAATTAATTGAAATAAGTTTCCCGGGGGATGGGAGGTAAGAGGAGATAATAATGGTAGTATTCCTTAGCGCCCCCTGCTCCTCTGTCTGGGCAGTGCGTCCCCTCTTCTTACTGGTCCTAGCACAGGTGCAGGTGGCCGATACAAATCACTGACCTCAGACGGTCACATGTTGGGCAGCGGTGACATCACTGCAGATACGTCACTGGTATCCGACATGTGACAGGAATCCGGGGAGACCTTTACAAGCGAAATATGGAAGTGTCACTGCTATGACGCCGCTATCACTGACTCACATACACTGGCTGGTTTCCAACTTACATCACCTCGTTCTGATTTTGTTTTTCAGATTTTTTTTAAGGTAAGGAATTTTTTCTTAATTTTTTATTGTCACTATTAAAAAAATAAGAAATTGAGTTGAAATTTTAGTGTATTTGGAGTCTGTTATTGGCTTACACTAAGTTATGGTCTGATGTCACAATGATTTTAACAGGACTTTCCTGTACTGTACAATGGATGTGATCTATTACTACATTGTACAGATGTGATCTATTACTACATTGTACAGATGTGATCTATTATTACATTGCACAGATGTGATCTATTACTACATTGTACGGATGTGATCTATTATTACATTGCACAGATGTGATCTATTACTACATTGTACAGATGTGATCTATTACTACATTGTACAGATGTGATCTATTACTACATTGTACAGATGTGATCTATTATTACATTGTACAGATGTGATCTATTATTACATTGCACAGATGTGATCTATTACTACATTGTACAGATGTGATCTATTACTACATTGTACAGATGTGATCTATTACTACATTGTACGGATGTGATCTATTACTACATTGTACGGATGTGATCTATTACTACATTGTACGGATGTGATCTATTACTACATTGTACGGATGTGATCTATTACTACATTGTACGGATGTGATCTATTACTACATTGTACGGATGTGATCTATTACTACATTGTACAGATGTGATCTATTACTACATTGTACAGATGTGATCTATTATTACATTGTACAGATGTGATCTATTACTACATTGTACAGATGTGATCTATTATTACATTGTATAGATGTGATCTATTACTACATTGTACAGATGTGATCTATTACTACATTGTACAGATGTGATCTATTACTACATTGTACAGATGTGATCTATTACTACATTGTACAGATGTGATCTATTACTACATTGTACAGATGTGATCTATTATTACATTGTATAGATGTGATCTATTGCTGCACTGTATGGATGTGATCTATTACTGTTTAATAGAGGATGATCCCCTGAATTATAGCCGCTGTATTTATCCCCCATATGACTGCTGTATAGATCTGGGCCGGACTCCTTGCTCCACAATTGTTTGGGGTATTTTATCAGTTTAACCCTTTGTGTCTACTATTTTTGGCTTCATCAAAGACAAATTTCAGGAGACTGGAATGTAGAGCAGTAGATACTGCCGGTAATAAGTAATATCAGTAGTGTGTACAGGGTTATAGTGAAGGGAATAATTAACCCCTTCACTTCCATAGTCTTAGGCTTCATCATAGATTACAGCTAGCTCAGCACAGCAATAAGTAAAATGATCCGTGTGTACAGAACTCCAGTATACAGGATGGGATGGGACTGGATAATTAACCCCTTATCAGCTGCTAATAATAGAGTGGCATAGAATTTATAGTCCAACACAGAGATCTATTATTCTGTCTTCAAAAGAGACTTTCCATTTTACTGCCATCTATAGACAAAACTGTGAAGGACAATGTGTCATTGGTCAAATGGGTGAGAAGCTGAAGACAAGAGCTCATATAGGGAACTGAGTATTTCCTCATTGTAGGATCGGTTACAACTCTGAAACTGTTAAGCCAAACAGTAACCTCCTCTTCTGACATCATAGTTTAAAGGACATAATATTCATGATTTTTTTCATCAAATATGATTATTATTATTATTATTATTATTATTATTATTATTATTATTAGTAATAGTAGTAGTAGTAACAACAGTAGTAGTAGTAGTAGTACAGTAGTAGTGGTAGTAGTAGTAGTAGTAGTAGTAGTAGTAGTAGTATAATAGTAGTAGTAGTATTGGCAGTAGTAGTAGTAGTATAGTAGTAGTGGTAGTAGTAGTAGTAGTAGTATAATAGTAGTAGTAGTATTGGCAGTAGTAGTAGTAGTATAGTAGTAGTAGTAGTATAGTAGTAGTAGTAGTAGTAGTAGTAGTAGTAGTATTGGCAGTAATAGTAGTAGTATAGTAGTACAGTATAGTGGTGGTGGTGGTGGTAGTAGTAGTAGTAGTAGTATTGGCAGTAGAAGTAGTACAGTAGTAGTAGTAGTAGTGGTGGTGGTGGTAGTAGTAATAGTAGTAGTATTGGCAGTAGTACAGTAGTGGTAGTAGTAGTGGTAGTAGTAGTAGTATAATAGTAGTAGTAGTAGTATTGGCAGTAGTAGTAGTAGTACAGTAGTGGTAGTAGTAGTGGTAGTAGTAGTAGTATAATAGTAGTAGTAGTATTGGCAGTAGTAGTAGTAGTAGTATAGTAGTAGTATAGTAGTAGTAGTAGTAGTATTGGCAGTAGTAGTATAGTAGTAGTAGTACAGTAGTAGTAGTAGTAGTAGTAGTAGTAGTAGTAGTAGTAGTATAGTAGTAGTGGTAGTAGTAGTAGTAGTATAGTAGTAGTGGTAGTAGTAGTAGTAGTAGTATAATAGTAGTAGTAGTATTGGCAGTAGTAGTAGTAGTAGTATAGTAGTAGTATAGTAGTAGTAGTAGTAGTATTGGCAGTAGTAGTATAGTAGTAGTAGTACAGTAGTAGTAGTAGTAGTAGTAGTAGTAGTAGTAGTAGTAGTAGTAGTATAGTAGTAGTGGTAGTAGTAGTAGTAGTATAGTAGTAGTGGTAGTAGTAGTAGTAGTAGTATAATAGTAGTAGTAGTATTGGCAGTAGTAGTAGTAGTAGTATAGTAGTAGTGGTAGTAGTAGTAGTAGTAGTAGTAGTAGTAGTAGTAGTAGTAGTAGTAGTAGTAGTAGTAGTAGTAGTAGTAGTATTGGCAGTAGTAGTATAGTAGTACAGTAGTAGTGGTGGTGGTGGTAGTAGTAGTAGTATTGGCAGTAGAAGTAGTACAGTAGTAGTAGTAGTAGTAGTGGTGGTGGTGGTAGTAGTAATAGTAGTAGTATTGGCAGTAGTAGTAGTACAGTAGTGGTAGTAGTAGTGGTGGTAGTAGTAGTAGTAGTAGTAGTAGTAGTATAATAGTAGTAGTAGTATTGGCAGTAGTAGTAGTAGTAGTACAGTAGTGGTAGTAGTAGTGGTAGTAGTAGTAGTATAATAGTAGTAGTAGTATTGGCAGTAGTAGTAGTAGTATAGTAGTAGTAGTAGTAGTAGTAGTAGTACAGTAGTGGTAGTAGTAGTAGTAGTATTGGCAGTAGTAGTATAGTAGTAGTAGTAGTAGTAGTAGTAGTAGTATTGGCAGTAGTAGTAGTAGTAGTAGTAGTAGTAGTAGTGGTGGTGGTGGTGGTGGTGGTAGTAGTAGTGGTAGTAGTAGTAGCAGCAGCAGTAGTAGTGGTAGTGGTAGTAGTAGTGGTAGTAGTAGTAGTAGTAGTAGTAGTAGTGGTAGTGGTAGTAGTGGTAGTAGTTGTAGTAGTAGTAGTAGTAGCGGTAGTAGTAGTAGTAGTAGTGGTAGTAGTAGTGGTAGTGGTAGTGGTAGTGGTAGTAGTAGTGGTGGTAGTAGTAGTAGTAGCAGTAGTGGTAGTAGCAGTAGTGGTAGTAGTAGTAGTAGTAGTAGAGTATATACTAGTAATTTTTGTACTGCTATTACTAACATGCTTATCATTATATTTCTTTGTAGGTAAAAAGCTAGAATGGATTCTCCTAATAATGTGACCAATAACCGGTATGATTCTATTTCTCATTCTTTATTATTTATTATATATTCTGATCAGTCTCCATTCACATCTATATCTGATCCTTCTAGATTCCCTCACAATTAATGTATAAATAGTACAACAATCAGACTGTACAGTAAGTCCCTATTATAAGTCAGTGTAATCTCCAGGTGCCAGGTTTGTCTGTTGTGGTTTAGACATTTTGTTGAGGTTTATATTTGTACATTTTAATTGTCTATAAAGTTATGTTTGTTGTAAACCCCTATAAATACACTTCTCACTGTACTAACAGTTTGGAAAGTCAATTGGATTTGCAATAAACATTTCCTATAGATTATGTTCCAGTTCCTGACCTTGATCTATAAGCTAGTATATAGCAATAAAAGATTGTATAGCAATGATCAAGAGTTTCTCTCTCTTTAGAGGACTCAGCACATCTATGTATTACAAAGACAACCAATTAACCTAATAATGACATGTTCATTGCTGCTACTTAGTATCAAATCTGCACAACTGTAAATGTACAATGTGCAATGCAAGTTGTAAGAAAGCCATGTTGGCCGCCTTCATGTTATAGAAAACACAGAGGAAAGGGCCAAAGTGTGTTTTGTCTTCTCCATTTTCGTCAGGTTTTCTTTTAGCGGCCAACATTTTACCTGGTTTGTTGAATCAACACACCAAAAGATTGGGCTTATTTGTTCCAAACTAGTTCCAATCTTTTCCAATCCCGATCGTTCAACCCTAATAGTAAACGCTCAGCTATCTGGGATTCTAGATCTCCATAGGTTTCCTTGGATTCAGAAATGTTCTCTGTTGATAATGTCAGAGAACTTGCAAATTAAATTTTTTAAATTAAATTAGTAAATTTTTTAATTTTAATAAATTTGTAAATTATTAAACTTTTATGGTAATTTGTGGCTTACAATGTTGCAAATTATGATGCCATTTTTTGTCACCTCTCTCCATTTTGCAGGGTGGGTGATGAAAAAGTGCCCCAAAATTTATAAGAACATTCTAGAAAGGTTCAAATAATAATTTACACAACATAGACACAATGTGGCTGGAGAGATGGGGCCGGTCTCAGGTTGGCTCCAATGTAATTTCTGTTGGTCAGAGTCAACTTGTAAGAGAAGAGAGAAAACTGTATTGGGAGAATGGTGGGATAATCGAGTATCACAATGTTTTTACCCATGGTCCATGTATTATTTTTTGATTTTTTTTTTTATTTGATTTTTGATTTTGTATACAAAGTATATATTCACTGTGTATGTAGCTAAATATTCTTCATGGGACTAACTTCTACCTTATTGCCTTCCAAGGTCATTTTACAGAGAATATGATGTAGGAAGCCGAGAATATCACCTTTATGACCAGAGCGTTTTTCTTACTATATCAATTACCTTAAACAGCCTCATTTTCCTTCTTGGGATTATCGGTAATGGATTAGTCATCTGGATTGCCGGATTCAGGATGAAGAAGACAATCAGTGCCGTGTGGTTCCTCAACCTGGCCATAGCGGACTTCTTATGTTGCTCTACTCTGCCTCTGCTCATTGCACTTACTCTGCGCGTTCTCCCATATTTACCAAATGTAAATCTTTTCTGTATATTGATCATTACTTTGTTCACTACAAACATGTGCACCAGCATTCTTACCTTGACAGCCATGAGTATTGACCGCTGTGTATCTGTCATGTGGCCATTTTGGGCTAAAGTTCACAGGACACGTAGACTTGTGAGGATCACTGCAGGAGGCATCTGGGGGTTGAGTTTGCTCGCGGCAGGTTTGGTTTGGTACTCTAATAAGTGGTGCATATTCTCCAGCAATGAAGATGAGTACAAGCATAAACAAAAACTGATGGAGAACATTCATTTGGTTGGGGCAGTTATCATGTTTGTGATCCCTTTTCTCATCATCTTGACCAGTTATATAATAATTTCCATTAAACTTAGAAAATGTAAGAGACCCCGGAGATCTCCGAGACCCTACAGGATCATCACCGCTGTTATATTGTGTTTCTTCATCTGCTGGTGTCCATTTTACACTTGGCCACTACTACCATTGAATGATTTGTCTTCCATTCAGATGTTTACATTACATATCATTATTACCATCTTGGCTTACCTTAACAGTTGTCTCAATCCAATCATTTATGTTTTTATGGGACAAGATTTTAAACAAAGTTTCCTGAGGTCTATTCCCGCCAGGCTTAAAAGAGCATTAAGTGAACATCCCGATGAGGAGTGCGGAGAACAAGAGGATTTGGAATTAAAATAACTCACCTATAGATTAAAAATATATTCTTCTTACCCATATGGAAACTTTTGTTGCAGATTTTGCTGCATTTTTTTAATTTATTTTTTTAATTTTTTGCCCAAAGGAATGGAAAATGTAAAAGAAATTTGCAACTTCTGGCTTTGTCTTAAAAAAAAAAAAAATTACAGGTTTTCCTCAATGTACAACCTAGGCTTCAAGGAGTTTTCTAGCATTTGCAATAAAATGATACATTATTAGCTGCTATTTGTTTCTCATGTGTTTGTTATCTATTAGGAGATGTATCAGAAGAGGTCTACTTTCTCATAACAAGAACATGGTCTTGCCTCTGGGGAAATCACTAGTATGGTCACACATAGACTATTGTGATCAATTCTGGAATCCAGTATAGAAGGACATAACTGAGAGAGGGGTGACCAACATAATTAGGGGAATGAGAGGATTGGACAACAAAGATAGATTAAAAAACTTGAGATTATTCAGTTTAGAAAAAAAATTGGAAGTTTGAAATCCTGAGATCCTGAGATCATTCACCCATAATTTGATCACAATGTAGAAATACATAAAGAGACTGCACAAAGACTTTTCTGATGATCTTTTGACAACTAGGCTGGTGAAAGTAACAAGAAGACATCCTCTACACCTAGACCAGTGACAGTGACAAGGGGACGTCCTCTACACCTAGACCAGTGACAGTGACAAGCGGATATCCTCTACACCTAGACCGGTGACAGTGACAAGGGGACGTCCTCTACACCTAGACCAGTGACAGTGACAAGCGGATATCCTCTACACCTAGACCAGTGACAGTGACAAGGGGACGTCCTCTACACCTAGACCAGTGACAGTGACAAGGGGACGTCCTCTACACCTAGACCAGTGACAGTGACAAGGGGACGTCCTCTACACCTAGACCAGTGACAGTGACAAGGGGACGTCCTCTACACCTAGACCAGTGACAGTGACAAGGGGACGTCCTCTACACCTAGACCGGTGACAGTGACAAGGGGACGTCCTCTACACCTAGACCGGTGACAGTGACAAGCGGATATCCTCTACACCTAGACCAGTGACAGTGACAAGGGGACGTCCTCTACACCTAGACTGGAGACAGTGACAAGCAGATGTCCTCTACACCTAGACCGGTGACAGTAACAAGCGGATGTCCTCTACACCTAGACCGGTGACAGTGACAAGGGGGCATCCTCTACACCTGGACCGGTAACAGTGACAAGGGGACGTCCTCTACACCTAGACTGGAGACAGTGACAAGCAGATGTCCTCTACACCTAGACCGGTGACAGTGACAAGGGGATGTCCTCTACACCTAGACCAGTGACAGTGACAAGGGGACATCCTCTACACCTAGACCGGTGACAGTGACAAGGGAACATCCTCTACACCTAGACCAGTGACAAGGGGACGTCCTCTACACCTGGACTAGTGATAGTGCCAAGGGGACATCCTCTACACTTAGACCGGTGAGGATGGCAAGGGGACGTCTTCTACACCTAGAACAGTTACAGTTACAAGGAAACATCCTCTACACCTATGCCAGTGACAGCAAAAAGGGGACATCCTCTACATCTATGCCAGTGACAGTGACAAGGGGACATCCTCTACACCTAGACCGGTGACAGTGACAAGGGGAGATCCTCTACACCTAGGCCGGTGACAGTGACAAGGGGACGTCCTCTACACCTATGCCAGTGACAAGGGGGCATCCTCTACACCTAGACTGTACGGGGGGGGGGGGACACATTCTTTATACCTAGAGAACATTTCATTAGCATGATAGACAGGGATTATTTACTGTAAGAGCAGTGAGACTATGCTGATAGTGGTTTCATTGTGCATGTTGAGAAAGGGTCTGACAATATAACAGTTTCCAGGTTTTAGATGTTTCTTATAGACAACTTGTTTCAGGGTTTTACATTTGCAATTCTAAAAAAAAAAATCTGTAGTGGAAAATGAAATGAAATTTACCATAAGAGCAAGAAACGTGATAGCATTGTCAATTCTGTGGTAGAAAAAAAAAATCAGATTCACAATTAGCTTTGTTTAAAGGGGTTTTCCAGCCCCTTGTTTCAGCAGTTTGCCTGTTGCTTCTTCCTATCACTTCCTGTATCCCCCTCCCCCATCTTGCTGAACTGGACACTGAAGTATCACATTACTTATGCAGATCAGATAATATGTAGATGTTTGTAGAGAACAGACTCAGTGTTTTCTGTGTGTTTATATACAGAGATAAACGACAGGACTTTATCAGCAATTTAGTGTTTGGATGGGGTCCCGCAGGCTTCTCATTCAATGCATAGCGTCACCTGCGGGCCAATCCAAACCTTGCCCTTGGCATTGTGCAGGGAGGTGTCTGGAGTCTAAGTCCAGCTTTCGGCCCACTGAGCATGCTCAGACATTTTGGGGCTGCTCAGAGGCTAAGTCCCATTTTTGCCATACTGAGCATGATCGTTGACATGATGCCACCGCCCCTGTTGGGCAGGGACTAGCCTTTATATAGGCCCCCCCGGTGCTCAAACTTTAACTAAAATTGATACAGGAGGTCAAGGTTAGGTACCTGTGAAAGGCAGGTTGCCAAGTCAGGGATCTAAGTTAGGATTCCTTGGCTCTGCCAGTGGGAATCACCTAAGCCTCTTGTACTGTCCATTTATATTGTTGCTCCAAAGCTGTTTAGGAGCCCTTTGTGTTACTGACCAGGGTTGACGTTTAACCCCTGGCACCCTTTCCTGTGTAGCAGGCTGAAGCTTGTATTAGTGCCTATTGCTCTGCTGCAAGGCTTCATTCAGCTTCACCCAGCGGCTTTGCACAGGTGCACTCTCCCAGTGAGGTTAACTTGTGAGAGCTTGCTTGCAGTTAGTTCACACCAGAACCGCACAAACACCATGGCCGCTCCTTCCCCTGGGGCTTGTGGACCTCACTGCAGTGTCTGCAGTCTAGCGGTTCTGTCGTTGTTAAAATATTATTTTCATATATATAGACAGAACCGTAAAATTTAGCTGAAGTCCAAAAGAATAGTCAATAGGAAAAGCCAAGGTCAGGATTAAGAATACAAGTAATAACAGCAAGAGAAAGCCAGCAAGAAAGAGTCAATAACAGGCACCAGTGTGAATGTGAGCCAAGACTAAATAGGGGAGGAAGAACCCGCTGTTATGTCAGTCCAGGTAGCTGCAACGGGGCTAAGGGATAGCAGTAGGGAATCTCGCCCTGCACTACTCCCACTAGCTATCCCGGTCCCTGCCTCACGGGTGTGGGTCGGCTGTTCTCAGGCTAAGCCTGACCCCGACAGCTCCTCTCTCACTGATTCCGTAGGCCTAGAGGGAAGTGGGAGAAGGAATGCCCTATAAGACCTCTAGGGACTGGAGACTAAAGGGGGTCACCCCTAACGAACAAGTGAAGCTGCTACTGACAGGGACTGACAAGGGTGTGCGCTGACTAACAACACAAGCAGCACACAGGAAAAATGTGGGAAAGGATTCCCCCAAACCAATATGGGAAGGAACCATACACTAGGAAACAAACACAGGGAAACTGAGTAGAAATCAAAGGATAAGGCAATTCACTCACACAGTCAATTATACACAGAGGGAGGATTGGTGAACACAGAAGGGAAAACACACAAACCAACTCGTTCACCCAAACCTCCCAAAAATCAACCACGGAACTTCCTCTATCCCAGAACACCACCTACTCCTCCTGCTAAGGCCTAGCTCTGTAAAAGCGACACTCAGCACAGAACCATGGGTTTAAATACAGAGTAGAGACCACTCCTCCCAGGTGCAAATGGGAGGACAGACTAATCAACCAGGAGATAAAGCTGCCTACCAGCAGTGCGCGCATGCAAGTCAGAAGGTGTGCACCAATACTCACGACAGGACAACCCCGCAGCGCCAGGATGCCACCCCAGACACTGCGCAGCCAAAAACTCCCCAGGTAAGAAAAATAGAAATTAAAGAACCTAAATACTCCTAACAGGATCCTCCCCTCAAGGAGAAGACTCCGGATTCTCTAGGAGCATCCTTCTTCGGGAACTCCTTGTGGAATTTCTCCACGAGTCTGGGAGCTGACACATCCGACTCCAGGACCCAAGAATTATCCTCAGGACCGTATCCCTTCCATGCCACCAGATACCATAGCTTCCCCCGAACATATTTGCTATCCAGAACTCGGGATATCTCATACTCCCCGGACTCAGAAACTGGTGGAACCTTAACTGGAGACGTTCCCTTCTTGGCCTTCTTTAACAAGGAGACATGGAAGACCCGGTTTATCTTCCACCTTTTAGGTAGTTGCAGCTGCGCCGCCACTTCATTTACCATCTTGATGATCTTAAAAGGACCCACAAATCTGGGACCCAGCTTCTTGCTAGCAACCTTCAACCTGATATTCTTGGTGGACAACCAAACCATCTCACCAGGGAAGAACTGCAACTCTCCTCTCTTCCGATCCGCCTGGACCTTAGCCTGGTGCGACGCCCGCACCAGATTCTCACGGATACGGGACCATACCCCTTGCAGCTTTTTAGAAAATAGCTCCTCCTCCGGAACTGGGGAAGAAATGGAAGAAAATACTCCGAAAACAGGATGTCGACCACCGGAGCAAAAAAAAGGTGTGGTACCTGTGGCATTGGAATCATGGTTGTTTAGGGAAAATTCTGCCAGGGGGAGAAAGGCAGCCCAATTATTCTGGTTCTCTCGAACAAAACACCTCAAAAACTGTTCCACATCCTGATTCTTCCTCTCTGTTTGTCCGTTAGACTCTGGGTGAAACCCGGAGGAAAACGACAGTGTAACTCCCAACCTGCTGCAAAAAGCCCGCCAGAATTTAGCCACAAATTGCGGTCCCCTGTCCGAAACGATCTCCTCAGGAAGACCATGCAACCTTACAATCTCTTTAATAAACGCCTCAGATAGTGTCTTGGCACATGGCAGCCTGGAAAACGGGATCAAATGGCACATTTTCGTGAAGCGGTCAATGACTACCCAAATGACCGTGAAACCCTTAGACACCGGAAGGCCCGTGATGAAATCCATAGACAGATGAGTCCAAGGTGCCTTAGGAGGTTCCAATGGATGTAGAAGACCGTGGGGACGGGTATGCGACGCCTTGGCTCTTGCATAGACCGAACAATTTTGAACAAACTGCAAGACCTCCTTACTCCACCCTGGCCACCAAAAATTCCTAGACACCAATCTCATGGTCTCTGAAACCCCCGGGTGACCAGCAAGAACCGACTCATGACACTCCCTCAGGAGACTTTGTCGGAGAGTAGTTGGGACAAAAAGCTTGTTTCTAGGTATCTTGGAAGGTGCAGCGTGTTGCGCTTCGATCAAGGCCTTCTCCAATTTCGCGCCCAATACTGCTACCACCACTCCATCCCCAAGAATAGTGGCAGGCGCCTCTCGTTCCTCCTCAGTCGACATATACCGGGATAAAGCATCAGCCTTAACATTCTTTGAACCCGGCACATAAGTCACGTTAAAATGGAACCGCGCAAAAAATAGAGCCCATCTGGCCTGCCGTGCATTTAATCTCTTCGCCGACCCAAGATAAATCAAATTCTTGTGGTCAGTAAATACCTGGACTGGCCTTCTGGCCCCCTCCAGGAAATGACGCCAATGTTCGAACGCTAGTTTTATTGCCAGTAGTTCCCTATCTCCGATGTCATAATTCCGTTCAGAGGCAGAGAATTTCTTAGAAAAGAAGGCACAGGGATGCGTACCCTCCTCGAACTCCTGAGAAAGTACTGCTCCCACCCCCACCGAGGAGGCATCCACCTCGACTCGGAAGGCCAACCTCTCATCCGGCTGTCTCAAAATGGGAGCGGATGAGAATCGCTTCTTCAGTTCTTCAAACGCAGCTAGCGCCTCTGGCGACCACTTAGCACAGTCAGCCCCCTTCTTAGTCAAGTCCGAGATAGGTTTCACAACCTCAGAAAATCCCTTGATAAACTGGCGATAATAGTTGGAGAACCCCAAGAACCGTTGGACCGCCTTTAGTTTCTCGGGTCGCGGCCACTCCAAGACTGCCCTGACCTTCTCAGGGTCCATCTCAAACCCCTTGTCTGATAGGATATAGCCAAGGAAACATAATTTATTGACCGCGAACACACATTTCTCCAGCTTAGCACTTAATTGGTTAACCCTCAGGAGATCTAAAACCTCTCTCACTCTCTCCCAATGAGTCTCCAAATCCGGGGTGTAAATGAGTATATCGTCCAGATAGACCACAACCCCCCTCCCTATGACGGCACTTAGTACATCATTAATAAAATTCTGAAAAAACGCAGGCGCATTGGTTAGACCGAAAGGCATCACAAGATTCTCAAAGTGTCCTAGGGGTGTGTTAAACGCTGTTTTCCACTCATCCCCCTTCTTGATTCTCAGCAAGTTATACGCCCCACGTAAATCTATTTTACTAAACCAGCGGGCTCCCGTAATCTGGCTGAATAGATCTGAGATCAACGGAATGGGATAGGGATTCCGCACCGTGATTTTGTTAATCTCCCTAAAATCCAAACAAGGGCGCAACCCTCCATCTTTCTTCTTTACAAAGAAAAACCCCACTGCTACTGGGGACTTAGATGGGCGAATATGCCCCACCTCTAGACTCCCCTCAATATACTCTTTGAGCGCCTCCCTCTCCGGAATAGTGAGATTGTACAACCTTGTCTTGGGTAACACTGCATTAGGTATAAATTTAATCGAGCAATCATAGGTGCGATGTGGTGGTAATGTCTTGGCTGCCCTTTCCTCAAAGACCTCCCTGAACTCACATATTTCTTGAGGCAAATTGTCTATAGACAAAGACATAACGGATATGGGCAGACATCGACCATTACACCCCTGCCCCCAAGAAACTACTGACTCGGTCTCCCAGTTGATAATAGGGTTATGCTGCTTCAGCCAGGGCCACCCCAAAACTACTTGTGCTGGTAACTTAGACAACAAGAACAAGTCAATCTCTTCCCTGTGGCCACCCACAATAAACTCCAAACCCTCCACCTGTTTGGAGATGACAGCTTGCTGTAGAGGGGTCTTATCAATAGCCCACACCGGTATCTGAGACTTCAAGACCAAAGGACTCACCCTTAATTGCTCACAAAACTCTGAGTCAATAAGGTTGACTGCCGAACCACAATCAACCAAAATCCGGCACTTCTGCCCATTTACCCATCCTTCAAGGGTCATCCCGGCAGTCTGAGTACAGGAAATATGCACACCTCCCTCCTTAGTAGGTTTTCTCCCTTTACCCTCAATAGACCTGGGGTTATTACTCTCCTTGGCGAACCATTCTCTGGAGGGACATACCCTTGCTACATGTCCCATCCCTCCACACACAAAACAGCGTACTGTGCGGGACCCTTCACTCTTGGGTCTTGCACTTCGCACAGTGGCCCCAATCTGCATGGGTTCGTCCCCCGGGTCCTCTCTAAAAACAGAGAATTGAGGAGGGCTAAGCCCCCCAGGACTCTTGTCTCCACGCTCCCGGAGGCGCCGTCCAACTCTAATTGCCAGCTGCATGGCCTCATCTAGATCTCCCGGAACAGGGTGAGAAACTAGATGGTCTTTAACCTGGTCCGAGAGCCCTGTCTCAAACTGACTAAGTAGAGCGGGGTCATTCCAATGTACTTCTGCTGCCCACCTACGAAACTCTGTGCAATATTTCTCTATAGCGTGATCCCCTTGCACCACACGTCGTAGGTTATACTCAGCCGTGCGTACCCTGTCTGGGTCGTCATACAGTAACCCCATTGTGGAGAAAAACGCCTCTGCAGTTAGTAAGCAAGCTGAGTCGGCTGGTAACGAATGTGCCCAGATGAGGGGATCATCTCTCAATAAAGTAATAATAATCCCAACTCTCTGTACCTCAGAACCGGAGGAAAACGGCCGTAGCCGGAAATACAAAAGACAGTCCTTTTGAAATCAGAAAAAATCTGACCTCTTACCTCGGAAGGGTTCAGGTAAGCTGACTTTTGGCTCCAGAGGCCGACCCACAGGGGCGCTACTCACCTGCCTCTGTATGCCCTCCACCTGAGAGGCTGTGTGTTGAGCCAACTGCTGTACTTGAGATACGCCAGAAGCTTGGATGGCATCCATTCGTAGCTTGATCCCCTCCATCTCAGTGGAAATCTGCTGCACCGCCTGGTACAACTGTTTCAGGTCCGTCATAATGCAAACGAACCTTTTTTTTTTTTTTTTTACCGGCTGAGTGTACTGTTATGTCAGTCCAGGTAGCTGCAACGGGGCTAAGGGATAGCAGTAGGGAATCTCGCCCTGCACTACTCCCACTAGCTATCCCGGTCCCTGCCTCACGGGTGTGGGTCGGCTGTACTCAGGCTAAGACTGACCCCGACAGCTCCTCTCTCACTGATTCCGTAGGCCTAGAGGGAAGTGGGAGAAGGAATGCCCTATAAGACCTCTAGGGACTGGAGACTAAAGGGGGTCACCCCTAACGAACAAGTGAAGCTGCTACTGACAGGGACTGACAAGGGTGTGCACTGACTAACAACACAAGCAGCACACAGGAAAAATGTGGGAAAGGATTCCCCCAAACCAATATGGGAAGGAACCTTACACTAGGAAACAAACACAGGGAAACAGAGTAGAAATCAAAAGGATAAGGCAATTCACTCACACAGTCAATTATACACAGAGGAAGGATTGGTGAACACAGAAGGGAAAACACACACACCAACTCGTTCACCCAAACCTCCCAAAAATCAACCACGGAACTTCCTCTATCCCAGATAACCACCTACTCCTCCTGCTAAGGCCTAGCTCTGTAAAAGCGACACTCAGCACAGAACCATGGGAGGCATGGGTTTAAATACAGAGTAGAGACCACTCCTCCCAGGTGCAAATGGGAGGACAGACTAATCAACCAGGAGATAAAGCTGCCTACCAGCAGTGCGCGCATGCAAGTCAGAAGGTGTGCACCAATACTCACGACAGGACAACCCCGCAGCGCCAGGATGCCACCCCAGACACTGCGCAGCCAAAAACTCCCCAGGTAAGAAAAATAGAAACTAAAGAACCTAAATACTCCTAACACCCGCCCTGGCTGTCAATCACAGGGCAAGAGCAAATTTAACTACTTCATGGACTGAGGCAGACAAGGGCAGAAGACGGGTGTGGTGCAAATTCAAATACAGAACTAGAGCCGTGTTCACACAGTGCAACCAAAAACGCTAAGCAAGGAACTAAACTGCACATGCCTCCTGCACGGCCACATGCGAGCAGAGGGTGGCACAGTGACCTGAACAGGCAGAAATGTTACAGAAAGATGATTGCTAGTGAAAGGAAAGTGAAGAAAGGAGATCAAAGAAGACTTTGGGGTGGTTGCAGTGTTATTAACAGCAAGAATCTTACTACAAATTACAGCGCTCATTGCCGCTATACTGCTGCTCATTACTCATACCTGTGTGTACAAGGTGGAACACAACAAGCCTTTTACAGCTAAAAACAGTAAATTATCCACTAATACCTGCACTCATCTGTTCTCACTCCTATTTAATAGTGTTTAATAGTGGGGACAGAAATGTTCACATTTCTCCTCAGTGTTTCAGTTCTTACCATAATAGTGTACACAATGATATGTACAGCGCTGCGTAATATGTTGGCGCTATAGAAATAAGTATTATTATTATTATTATTATTATTATTATTATTATTATTATTCTAGTATATCCTATATCATATAATCAACTATATAACAACATCCTCTTCTCTCTATTGTGTGCACAGAACCAAATATCCCTGATGTCACTGACTGATCCGCTGACTAATCTACAGCTCGTCTGTCGCAACTTTCTAGATAATTTTATGTATCCGGTGAGTGTCATCTGATAGGAGATACTTATTATATCACCTCTATATACTGTATGTATGTTATATGTATTATATACTGCACCTCTATATACTGTATGCATGTTATATGTATTATATACTGCACACCTATATACTGTATGTATGTTATATATATTATATACTACACCTCTATATACTGTATGTATGTTATATGTATTATATACTGCACCTCTATATACTGTATGTATGTTATATGTATTATATACTGCACCTCTATATACCGTATGTATGTTATGTGTATTATATACTGCACCTCTATATACCGTATGTATGTTATATGTATTATATACTGCACCTCTATATACCGTATGTATGTTATATGTATTATATACTACACCTCTATATACTGTATGTATGTTATATGTATTATATACTGCACCTCTATATACTGTATGTATGTTATATGTATTATATACTACACCTCTATATACTGTATGTGTGTTATATGTATTATATACTGCGCCTCTATATACTGTATGTGTTATATGTATTATATACTGCACCTCTATATACTGTATGTATGTTATATGTATTATATGCTGCACCTCTATATACTGTATGTATGTTATATGTACTATATACTGCACCTCTATATACTGTATGTATGTTATATGTATTATATACTGCACCTCTATATACTATATGTATGTTATATGTATTATATACTGCACCTCTATATACTGTATGTGTGATATATATATTATATACTGCACCTCTATATACTGTATGTATGTTATATGTATTATATACTGCACCTCTATATACCGTATGTATGTTATATGTATTATATACTACACCTCTATATACTGTATGTATGTTATATGTATTATATACTGCAACTCTATATACTGTATGTATGTTATATGTATTATATACTGCACCTCTATATACTGTATGTATGTTATATGTATTATATACCGCACCTCTATATACTGTATGTATGTTATATGTATTATATACTGCAACTCTATATACTGTATGTATGTTATATGTATTATATCACCTCTATATACTGTATGTATGTTATATGTATTATATCACCTCTATATACTGTATGTATGTTATATGTATTATATACTGCACCTCTATATACTGTATGTATGTTATATGTATTATATACTGCACCTCTATACTGTATGTATGTTATATGTATTATATACTGCACCTCTATATACTGTATGTATGTTATATGTACTATATACTGCACCTCTATATACTGTATGTATGTTGTGTGTATTATATACTGCACCTCTATATACTGTATGTATGTTATATGTATTATATACTGCACCTCTATATACCGTATGTATGTTATATGTATTATATACTGCACCTCTATATACTGTATGTGTGATATATATATTATATACTGCACCTCTATATACTGTATGTATGTTATATGTATTATATACTGCACCTCTATATACCGTATGTATGTTATATGTATTATATACTACACCTCTATATACCGTATGTATGTTATATGTATTATATACTGCACCTCTATATACTGTATGTATGTTGTGTGTATTATATACTGCACCTCTATATACTGTATGTGTTATATGTATTATATACTGCACCTCTATATACTGTATGAATGTTATATGTACTATATACTGCACCTCTATATACTGTATGTATGATATATGTATTATATACTGCACCTCTATATACTGTATGTATGATATATGTATTATATACTGCACCTCTATATACCGTATGTATGTTATATGTATTATATACTGCACCTCTATATACTGTATGTATGTTGTGTGTATTATATACTGCACCTCTATATACTGTATGTATGTTATATGTATTATATACTGCTCCTCTATATACTGTATGCATGTTATATGTATTATATACTGCACCTCTATATACTGTATGTATGTTATATGTATTATATACTGCACCTCTATATACTGTATGTATGTTATATCTATTATATACTGTTCGGTTCACTGAAGGAGTAACTAAAATATAACTTTTATTAAATATCATTAAAAAGATTTTTAAATTCCATAGTCCAAAAAAGTAGTGTGTGCGGACAGGGCTATTGGCAATGTGTCCGTGGTATGTGGTATGTGTCCGGTATCAAGACTGCTCTGTATAAACACATCTATATACTGCATGTATGTTATATGTATTATTAGTAGTAGTAGTATTTTTATTTTTTATTTTTTTATTATTATTAGTCACAATGGTTCCTGCTGATTCTGTCCTGACATTACTTAACATAACTGAAGATGACTACAATTGGTAGGTTTATATTCCTGATCCTATATTATTTTGTAGAAATTCTGTTTGGGCTCCATTCACATCTGTATCTGACCCTCCCAGATGTTCATTAAAATTAGACCAGTAAGTGGCGCTATACAGGATCTCCTGTTAAAATGTGGAGAACCAGGAGTCAGTGAGATCTTTAGGTGCCAGTGGTGTCTGTTGTACAAGGGATCAGCAGAGTAA
This sequence comes from Leptodactylus fuscus, assembly GCF_031893055.1. Classification (NCBI taxonomy): domain Eukaryota; kingdom Metazoa; phylum Chordata; class Amphibia; order Anura; family Leptodactylidae; genus Leptodactylus; species Leptodactylus fuscus. Next base: position 178,553,128 of record NC_134270.1, on the reverse strand, counting down.
TGAGAAACAGAAATAGAAAAGCCAAGATGGTGTCTGGTCAGGAGCTGAGGAGAAGCTGGATTACCGGGATATGAGGGCAGTATATATGAAAGGAGCCTGGAGGGTGACAGAGTCTGGTGAGGGGTTGAGGGACAGAAACAAGAGATTTTGCAGAACTTGTTGTTTATGTAGATGTTTACAATGTATGAAGCTGCAGCTATTCCTCCGGAGCCTAACCTCTACCCTGTTATGTCTTCTAAGGTCTTATTACACAGAATATGAGCCAAGAGACACGACTTATGACTATTATGAGAACATCTTAGAGAAGATATCACTTACATTAAAAATCATCATTTTTGTTCTTGGGATTATCGGTAATGGATTAGTCATCTGGATTGCCGGATTCAGGATGAAGAAGACAATCAGTGCCGTGTGGTTCCTCCACCTGGCCATAGCGGACTTCTTATTCTGTGCTGGACTTTCTCTGAACGTTGCACTTGAGCTTCAGATTTTCTTATTTACACCAAAAGTAGATCTTTTCTGTTTATTGTACATTATTATGTTCACACTAAACATGAGCGCCAGTATTCTTCTCCTGACCGCCATGAGTATTGACCGCTGTGTATCCGTCATGTGGCCATTTTGGGCTAAAGTTCACAGGACACGTAGACTAGTGAGGATCACTGCAGGAGGCATCTGGGGGCTCAGTTTGCTCATAACTAGTTTGATTTATTACATACATAGATGGTGTCTGATCTCTGGGGATTACATTGACTCCTTGTTTAGACGAAGCTTATCAGAGAACATTGACCTGATCAGATTAGTTATAATGTTTGTGATCCCTTTTCTCATCATCTTGACCAGTTATTTGATAATTTTCCTCAGACTTAGAAAAAGTAAGAGACCCCAGAGATCTCAGAGACTCTACAGGATCATCACCGCTGTTCCCTGTCGTCCTCAACAGCGGCACAATGTGGGGTATTTCTGCCCCTGTGTGCTGGTAGGACAGGCGGATATTTAATTAGCCAATAAAATGCGTGGCTGGCCCTATAAGAGGGCACAAGAACCTCCCCTATGCGTGTTTTTTTCTGTCCTGTGTGGACAGAGGACAGGTGGGAGGACTTGTGTCCTCTTATGGGGCTCAGCAGGGTCACTTACCCTCTGAGCGTCAGTATCATCTTCTTTCTTCAGGATCTTTGATTGAAGTTCATCTTCTTGTCCTGCAAGAGAGAGGGTGTTTGTTGTTTAGCCTGCGTTTGGCTCTGGGAGTTTACTCCCCCGTCTTTCTGGTCCCCAAGGTCACCGGGGGCTGGAGGATGATAATAGTCCTGAGGTACCTCAATCGGTTTATCAGGAAGAGGTCATTTCGTATGGAAACCGTGGATTCCGTGACTACTTTTCTTCAGCCAGGAGAGGTGATGGTTACCCTCGACTTGAAGGACGCCTATTTACATGTCCCCATTGCTCGTTCCCACAGGAAGTTCCTCAGGATTGCCGTCTCTATGGCCGGCCACAGGGAGCACTATCAATTCACAGCTCTGCCGTTCGGCATCACATCCGCCCCACTGGTATTCACCAAGGTGATCGCTCCGGTCGCCGCGGCCCTCAGACTTCAGGGTCTTTTCATCGTCCCTTATCTAGACGACTGGCTACTGAAAGCTCAGTCTCCTGCTGCTCTCCTCCAGCAGCTCAACCTTGCCATCAACTTCCTATAAGAGTTAGGATGGATCATCAATTGGGAGAAGTCCGAAATCGTTCCATCCACCCGGAGAAAATTCCTCGGATTCATAGTGGATTCGGAAGCGATGCAGATCTTCCTCTCCAGTCCAAGAAAGGAAAGGATCCAAGCCAGTGCACGATTCCTATTGCGCACTCGGCGTGTAACCGTCCGGACTGCCATGAGAGTCCTCGGCCTGATGTCATCCTCGGCCAGGGCGGTCCCTTGGGCTTTATGGCATTTGCGTCCCCTCCAGATGGAAGTGTTGAGAACCTGGAACAGGTCTCCACGGGGATTGCACAAGAAGATCTGCCTTTCTCCCGCTACCCGTCTTTCCCTCAGATGGTGGATACACCTGAAAGACGGAAGGTCCACGGTCCCGACAGTGTGGACCCTGTTGACAACAGATGCATCCCAGTGGGGATGGGGAGCCCATTGTCAAGACAAAACTGTACAAGGACGATGGAGATGTCCGGAGCTGGGGTCATCCAATCTCAAGGAACTCAGAGCAGTGTACCTGGCCCTAGTACACTTTGCCCCGGAATTGAAAGGCAAGTCTGTCAAGATCCGGTCAGACAATACGACGGTGGTTGTTTATATAAACAAACAAAGGGGCACCAGGTCACCAACCTTGCTGAGAGAGACGAACTTCATATTTGCCTGGGCAGAGAAGAATCTGGTCCAGTTATCCGCTGTTCACATAAAGGGCTCCCTGAACATAGTAGCGGATCAGCTGAGTCGGGGTATTACCGTATCAGGAGAATGGTCTCTCAATCCAGACATGTTTCAACAGATCGTCCAGAGATGGGGTCTCCCGGAGGTCGATCTTATGGCTACCCGACTCAACGCCAAGGTAGGGACCTTCTGCTCCCTGTACCAGGAGGACAATCCCTTGGCAGTGGATGCCCTGTCCATCCCATGGAGGTTCAGGCTGTTTTACATATTCCCTCCAATTCCAATCATACCGAAGGTATTGATAAAAATAAGACAGGACCAAGCCTCGGGAATAGCCATAATCCCGTTCTGGCCAAAAAGGGCTTGGTTTGCTCAGCTCATACAAATGAGTCAGGGCATATATTGGAGGCTTCCCCCACTCCCAGACCTGGTAACCCAAGGAGAGCTGAGATGCCAGGATCTGAGGAGACTCAACCTGACAGCCTGGAGGTTGACCAGTCCCTATTGAGGAATAGAGGACTGTCACAAGCCGTCTTGAAGACCCTATCCAGCGCCAGAGCAGATTCGACTAACAGGAACTACCGTCGAATAAGTAACATCTTTAATGCCTGGTGTCTGCAGCATCAAGTGGACTCCACCGATCCCCCTACGGAGGCGATCCTGGACTTCCTTCACGACGGACTAGACAGAGGTCTTGCTGTGGCCACACTCAAAGTACACGTAGCGGCCCTGTCCGCCTATCTGGGGAGGCGTTTGTCTCAAGATTCCTTAGTGAGCACCTTTATTAAAGGGGCAACTAGGCTGAGACCGGTGGTAAACACCCCAGTCCACCAATGGGACCTTACTCCGGTCCTGAACGCTCTATGTGACCAACTATTTGAGCCTCTGGAGGAAATCTCCCTCAAGTCACTAACCGGCAAAATGGCGCTGCTATTGGCAGTCACAACTGCCAAACAGGTTAGTGAACTACAGGCCTTGTCTGCTGAAGAGCCATACACTATCTTCTTTTCTGACCATGTACAGCTTAGGTTCCTCCCGGGGTTCCGTCCCAAGGTTCCATCTGCTGCAAACAGGAATCAACGGATTTCCCTTCCGGTATTTTTTCCTTCCCCTTCTTCACCTGAAGAAGAAAGATGGCACAAGCTGGATATGGTCAGATGCCTGCAGATCTACTTGCAGCGCACTCGCCCCTTTAGGCGAACTGAAAACCTGCTGATCAGCTACACGGGGAAAAACAAAGGCGCTAAAGCCGCCAAAGCTACAATATCACGGTGGGTTACCGAGACTATTAACGTCGCCTACACCGCTCAAGGGCTGTCGGCTCCATCCTTCCTTCATGCCCATTCAACCAGGGCAGTGTCCACCTCACGAGCGGAAAGGAGCGCTTTGTCTATCGACCAAATATGCACAGCTGCCTCTTGGGCATCTGAATCCACCTTCATCCGGCATTACCGTCTGAAGGACTGGGTGGCAGATTCCACTGCCTTTGCCCAGACCGTCTTAAGCTCGGTCATGGAGTAGTCCCACCCATCTTGGGGACCTGCTTGCTATATCCCCACATTGTGCCGCTGTTGATGACGACAGGGAACGAGTGATTATGAAGATAATCTTGTTTCCCTTAGTCCTAACAGCGGCACAAGATTTCCCACCCTGGGAATCATATCTTATGTATAAAACTGTATATAAATGTTATGGAGGTACTTTTGTATTAACACGCAGAGGGGAGGTTCTTGTGCCCTCTTATAGGGCCAGCCACGCATTTTATTGGCTAATTAAATATCCGCCTGTCCTACCAGCACACAGGGGCAGAAATACCCCACATTGTGCCGCTGTTAGGACTAAGGGAAACAAGATTATCTTCATAATCACTCGTTATATTGTGTTTCTTTATTTGTTGGTTTCCAATCTCCATTTGGCTACTAATACGCAGGGGTTATATAATTTTCTTTCAGAGTCACCCAATAGATATCATTGCTGCCAATCTGCCTTACCTTAATAGTTGTCTCAATCCAATCATTTATGTTTTTATGGGCCAAAATATTAAGCCTTATTTCTTCAGATCTATCCCCGCCAGGATTGAAAGTGCAATGAGTGAACATCCTGAGGACAAGAATAGAGAACCAGAGGATTTAGAACTACAGTAACTCTCACTACAGATCCAGAAATATATTTCACCTCTTTTTCCCTTTTACCCATGAGACAACTTGTTAAAGGCTGAGGCCACATGATGCTTATAAACAGCAATTTTCTGCTAATTTTGTAGCTTTTTTTCTTAAGAGCAGAAGGTCAGCATTATTATTGATGTCTCATTGGATCTTCATCAATATAAGATTGTCAATATAAATCTGTAATTTATCAGAGTTTTTGCAGGTTACGGAAGACTTTTATAGCTTAAAATTTATAACAGTAGATTCATCCCAGAAATTTGGATCTAAAAATAGACAACAGACCTTCCCCATCAGGACTCAGTGACTTCACTTTTCTGACACATGTGATCTACAAAAAGATATCAATACAAACCTCTGCAGACTTTCTGTGAAAAGTGCTGCAAAAAAAAACCTGTGATGCGTTTCCTCAGCAGTTTTTCCCATAATGCTTTTTTTTCCTGCCGCCCTCTACGCGAGGCCTTAGCCTTATAGCCCAAACAATACATTATATATTATATACCTGTTATGTTATATCCAGTATATCTCTACAACATCATGGCTTACAAAATATCATTAGAACCTATAAAATGTATCTAACTGTTTTATCAATGGCTGTAATTTATAATCTTATGTATTTGACTATTAATATTTTATATAGAGATAAATATTATAGGATTATTTCTCTATAAAATTTGGACAATGTTTTATTAATGATGAAATAAAATAATAAATAAGAACAATTATTCTCTATCTCCTATCTATCTTTTATTAAATTTTGTCAAATTATGCTGATAGAGCCCCACATATTCGTGAATAGCCTTTAAAAAGGCCATTCAGGCATTGCTAATGTTATAGTAAACTTCCCCCCCCCCGTTTTAAAATAATACTCTAAAAAAGAATATGATAATCTTACCGTATCGTGCACACTTGGTGGGCATGCACGGTCCGATGTCATCTTAGCCACGCCTACATCTTCTTTCTTCTTGCAACAATGTCCTCGGGTCCTGTCTTCTTCTTCTGGCGTACTTGCTTGTAATTGTGCGCCTGCGCAGTAGCAGGGGGACAGTAGCAGGGGAACTGAGCATACTGAGCATGCTCAGTTCTCCTGCTACTGTTCCATTGTTACTCCTCGGGTCCTGTCTTCCTCTTCTTCAATCCCACGCCTGCGCAGTAGCAGGGGAACTGAGCATACTGAGCATGCTCAATTCCCCTGCTACTGTTCCCCTGTTACTCATCAGGTCCCGTCTACCTCTTCTTCAATCCCGCGCCGGCACAGTAGCAGGGGAACAGTAGCAGAGGAACGGAGCATACTCGGTTCCCCTTCTACTGCGCCGGCGCGGGATTACAAGCAATGACGCCTGAAGAAGAAAATGAAGAAGACGGGACCCAAGGACATCACTGCAAGAAGAAAGAAGATGTAGGCGTGGCTAAGATGACGTTGGACCGTGCATGCCCGCCCAGTGTGCACAATACAGTATGATTATCATATTCTTTTTTAGGGTATTATTTTAAAATGGGGGGGGGGGTAGTTTGATATAACATTAGCAATGCCTGAATGACCTTTTTAAAGGCTATTCACGCATATGTGGGGCACTATCAGCATAATTTTGCTGATACTGCCCCTTTAAGGACTTTTTTTCTTCCTGAAACCAGTGCAACATGCTATCATAATCCTTAACAGACTAAAATGCAAAACACATAATAAGTGGATATCAGCATACATGTTACTATGGAAAATATATAATCTAGAGCTCAGAGATAGCATAGAACTTGACATAATCGTATAGTTGGTATAAGGGGTAAATCAAGCTAAAAAAAAAGTTTATTGATATATTATCATGACAGAAATGTTCTACCTGCAAAGCCACAACTGCAAGAGGCAACAAGGGAAAAATCCCAACCATTGGTTTAAAAATAAATTCAAAGCAATACAGAGGCTTCTAGGAATATTCTACACTATGTTTTATAGATAGGTTCCTAGGAGCCCTGAGAATATTCTACACTATGTTTTATAGATAGGTTCCTAGGAGCCCTAAGAGTATTCTACACTATGTTTTATAGATAGGTTCCTAGGAGTCCTAAGAGTATTCTACACTATGTTTTATAGATAAGTCCTAGGAGCCCTAAGAGTATTCTACACTATGTATTATAGATGGGTTCCTAGGAGTCCTAAGAGTATTCTACACTATGTTTTATAGATAGGTTCCTAGGAGTCCTAAGAGTATTCTACACTATGTATTATAGATAGGTTCCTAGGAGCCCTAAGAGTATTCTACACTATGTATTATAGATAGGTTCCTAGGAGTCCTAAGAGTATTCTACACTATGTTTTATAGATAGGTTCCTAGGAGCCCTAAGAGTATTCTACACTATGTTTTATAGATAGGTTCCTAGGAGTCCTAAGAGTATTCTACACTATGTTTTATAGAGAGGTTCCCAGGAGCCCTAAGAGTATTCTACACTATGTTTTATAGATAGGTTCCTAGTAGAGATGAGCGAACACTAAAATGTTCGAGGTTCGAAATTCGATTTGAACAGCCGCTCACTGTTCAAGTGTTCGAATGGGTTTCGAACCCCATTATAGTCTATGGGGAACATATACTCGTTAAGGGGGAAACCCAAATCCGTGTCTGGAGGGTCACCAAGTCCACTATGACACCCCAGGAAATGATACCAACACCCTGGAATGACACTGGGACAGCAGGGGAAGCATGTCTGGGGGCATAAAAGTCACTTTATTTCATGGAAATCCCTGTCAGTTTGCGATTTTCGCAAGCTAACTTTTCCCCATAGAAATGCATTGGCCAGTGCTGATTGGCCAGAGTACGGAACTCGACCAATCAGCGTTGGCTCTGCTGGAGGAGGCGGAGTCTAAGATCGCTCCACACCAGTCTCCATTCAGGTCCGACCTTAGACTCCGCCTCCTCCGGCAGAGCCAGTGCTGATTGGCCGAAGGCTGGCCAATGCATTCCTATGCGAATGCAAAGACTTAGCAGTGCTGAGCCAGTTCTGCTCAACTACACATATGATGCACACTCGGCACTGCTACATCAGATGTAGCAATCTGATGTAGCAGAGCCGAGGGTGCACTAGAACCCCTGTGCAAACTCAGTTCACGCTAATAGAATGCATTGGCCAGCGCTGATTGGCCAGAGTACGGAACTCGACCAATCAGCGCTGGCTCGGCTGGAGGAGGCGGAGTCTAAGGTCGGACCAGAATGGAGACTGGTGTGGAGAAATCTTAGACTCCGCCTCCTCCAGCCGAGCCAGCGCTGATTGGCCGAATTCCGTACTCTGGCCAATCAGCACTGGCTAATGCATTGTATTGGCGTGATGAAGCAGTGCTGAATGTGTGTGTTTAGCTCAACTACACCGGTGGAGTAGTTGAGCTAAGCACACAGATTCAGCTCTGCTTCAATCAGTGCTGGCCAATACATTCTATTAGCTTGATGAAGCAGAGTGTGCACAAGGGTTCAAGCGCACCCTCGGCTCTGATGTAGCAGAGCCGAGGGTGCACTTGAACCCTTGTGCACCCTCGGCTCTGCTACATCAGAGCCGAGGGTGCGCTTGAACCCTTGTGCAGCTTCGGCTCTGCTACATCAGAGCCGAGGGTGCGCTTGAACCCTTGTGCACACTCTGCTTCATCAAGCTAATAGAATGCATTGGCCAGCGCTGATTGAAGCAGAGCTGAATCTGTGTGCTTAGCTCAACTACTCCACCGGTGTAGTTGAGCTAAACACACACATTCAGCACTGCTTCATCACGCCAATAGAATGCATTGGCCAGCACTGATTGGCCAGAGTACGGAATTCGGCCAATCAGCGCTGGCTCTGCTGGAGGAGGCGGAGTCTAAGTTCGGACCAGAATGGAGACTGGTGTGGAGCGATCTTAGACTCCGCCTCCTCCAGCAGAGCCAGTGCTGATTGGCCAAGGTACGGAATTCGGCCAATCAGCGCTGGCCAATGCATCCCTATGGGAAAAAGTTTATCTCACAAAAATCACAATTACACACCCGATAGAGCCCCAAAAAGTTATTTTTAATAACATTCCCCCCTAAATAAAGGTTATCCCTAGCTATCCCTGCCTGTACAGCTATCCCTGTCTCATAGTCACAAAGTTCACATTCTCATATGACCCGGATTTGAAATCCACTATTCGTCTAAAATGGAGGTCACCTGATTTCGGCAGCCAATGACTTTTTCCAATTTTTTTCAATGCCCCCGGTGTCGTAGTTCCTGTCCCACCTCCCCTGCGCTGTTATTGGTGCAAAAAAGGCGCCAGGGAAGGTGGGAGGGGAATCGAATTTTGGCGCACTTTACCACGTGGTGTTCGATTCGATTCGAACATGGCGAACACCCTGATATCCGATCGAACATGTGTTCGATAGAACACTGTTCGCTCATCTCTAACTACTATTACTCCTGCAAATGCTATTATTACTATTACTATCACTACTATTACTTCTACTATTGCTACTATTACGACTTCTACTACTATTACTAAAACAAATATAATTACTACTACTATTGCTACTATTGCTATAACTACTTTTATTATGCTACTCAGTGGCGTAACTACCGTGGTAGCAGCAGTAGCAGCTGCCACAGGGCCCGGGACATTAGGGGGCCCGGTGACAGCCGCTACCGCTGCGTTTTTTTTTTTTTTTTTTTTTTTTTAAATAGGCTGTTACCGGCTGGAATTACTCCAGCTGATAACGGGCCCCATATACTTACCGATCCTGGCAGGGGCCGGGATCGGTAAGTGACACCGCGGGCCCCACAAGCACTGTTATACTCGGGGGTCTTTTCGGACCCCCGATTATAACGATCATAGGCCTGGGAGAGGTAAGATAACATAAAAAATGGCGGACGGAGAGGAGGGGAGTCGGGAGAAAGGTAAGTAAGAGAGTTTTTTATGTTTGTATCCCCCCTTGGGTCTCCGATTATTATACTCTGGGGTCTGAAAAGACCCCAGAGTATAATAATTGTTTATGGGTATCCACTATAGGGACATAATACTGTGTGCAGGGGCCACTATAGGGACATAATATTGTGTACTGAGGCCACTATGGGGCATAATACTGTGTGCAGGGGCCACTATGGGACATAATACTGTGTGCAGGGGCCACTATGGGGCATAATACTGTGTGCAGGGGCCACTATGGGGGATAATACTGTATGCAGGGGCCACTTTGGGACATAATACTGTGTGCAGGGGCCACTATGGGACATAATACTGTATGCAGGGGCCACTTTGGGACATAATATTGTGTACTGAGGCCACTATGGGGCATAATACTGTGTGCAGGGGCCACTATGGGGCATAATACTGTGTGCAAGGGCCACTATGGGACATAATACTGTGTGCAGGGGCCACTATGGGGGATAATACTGTGTGCAGGGGCCACTATGGGGTATAATACTGTGTGCAGGGGCCACTATGGGGCATAATACTGTGTGCAGGGGCCACTATGGGACATAATACTGTGTGCAGGGGCCACTATGGGGCATAATACTGTGTGCAGGGGCCACTATGGGGCATAATACTGTGTGCAGGGGCCACTATGGGACATAATACTGTGTGCAGGGGCCACTATAGGGACATAATATTGTGTACTGAGGCCACTATGGGGCATAATACTGTGTGCAGGGGCCACTATGGGACATAATACTGTGTACAGGGGCCACTATGGGACATAATATTGTGTACTGAGGCCACTATGGGGCATAGTACTGTGTGCAGGGGCCACTATGGGACATAATACTGTGTGCAGGGGCCACTATGGGACATAATACTGTATGCAGGGGCCACTTTGGGACATAATACTGTGTGCAGGGGCCACTATGGGACATAATACTGTGTGCAGGGGCCACTATGGGACATAATACTGTGTGCAGGGGCCACTATGGGGACATAATACTGTGTGCAGGGGCCACTATGGGGTATAATACTGTGTGCAGGGGCCACTATGGGGACATAATACTGTATGCAGGGGCCACTTTGGGACATAATACTGTGTGCAGGGGCCACTATGGGACATAATACTGTGTGCAGGGGCCACTATGGGACATAATACTGTGTGCAGGGGCCACTATGGGGACATAATACTGTGTGCAGGGGCCACTATGGTACATAATACTGTGTGCAGGGGCCACTATGGGACATAATACTGTGTACAGGGGCCACTATGGGACATAATACTGTGTGTGGGGGCCACTATGGGACATAATACTGTGTGCAGGGGCCACTTTGGGACATAATACTGTGTGCAGGGGCCACTATGGGACATAATACTGTGTGCAGGGGCCACTTTGGGACATAATACTGTGTGCAGGGGCCACTATAGGGACATAATATTGTGTACTGAGGCCACTATGGGGCATAATACTGTGTGCAGGGGCCACTATGGGACATAATACTGTGTGCAGGGGCCACTTTGGGACATAATACTGTGTGCAGGGGCCACTATGGGACATAATACTGTGTGCAGGGGCCACTTTGGGACATAATACTGTGTGCAGGGGCCACTATGGGACATAATACTGTGTGCAGGGGCCACTATGGGGACATAATACTGTGTGCAGGGGCCACTATGGGGTATAATACTGTGTGCAGGGGCCACTATGGGGACATAATACTGTGTGCAGGGGCCACTATGGGGACATAATACTGTGTGCAGGGGCCACTATGGGACATAATACTGTGTGCAGGGGCCACTATGGGGACACAATACTGTGTGCAGGGGCCAATATGGGGGCCAATATAGTGTGTGCAGAAATGCGCGGGGGGTGGCAGCAGTGGTAGGGGTCAGTTGGTCGAGGTCTTCAGCGTCGGTCGGGGGGGGAGGGAGCATGTCAAAAGTCCGCCATTCCTAGTTACGCCACTGATGCTACTGTTACTACTATTAACACTATAATTACTAGTACTGCTATTACTTCTACTACTACTACTACTATTTATTGAAGATGTAATGCCAGACATCTCCCCAGTGCCTTCACCTGACAGGCACCCGCATATCATCAATGACTGTGGAAATTTACATGTTTTCTTCAGACAGTCGTCTTCATAAATCTCATTGGAATATACCACACAAAAGTTCCAGCATCATCACCTTGCCCAATGGAGATTCCAGATTCATCACTGAATATGACTTTCATCCACAGTCCACGATTGCCTTTCCTTAGCCCATTGTAACCTTGTTCTTTTCTGTTTAGGTTTTAGTGATGGTTTTATTTTACTTTTTCTGTATTTAAATCCCATTGATGAAGAGTCCTGTTTATCACTCATGAAGTCATTGCCTCAGAGACAGCAAGGAGTTATAAAAGCCAGAGGTGGTGGAACAAAGTCTTAGTGATTAGAGATGAGCGAACAGTAAAATATTCGATGTTCGATACAGTCCTATGAAAAAGTTTGGGCACCCCTATTAATCTTAATCATTTTTTGTTCTAAATATTTTGGTGTTTGCAGCAGCCATTTCAGTTTGATATATCTAATAACTGATGGACACAGTAATATCTCAGGATTGAAATGAGGTTTATTGTACTAACAGAAAATGTGCAATATGCATTAAACCAAAATTTGACCGGTGCAAAAGTATGGGCACCCTTATCATTTTATTGATTTGAATTCCCCTAACTACTTTTTACTGACTTACTGAAGCACAAAATTGGTTTTGTAACCTCAGTGAGCTTTGAACTTCATAGCCAGATGTATCCAATCATAAGAAAAGGTATTTAAGGTGGCCAATTGCAAGTTGATCTCCTATTTTAATCTCCTCTGAAGAGTGGCATCATGGGCTACTCAAAACAACTCTCAAATGATCTGAAAACAAAGATTGTTCAACATAGTTGTTCAAGGGAAGGATACAAAAAGTTGTCTCAGAGATTTAACCTGTCAGTTTCCACTGTGAGGAACATAGTAAGGAAATGGAAGACCACAGGGACAGTTCTTGTTAAGCCCAGAAGTGGCAGGCCAAGAAAAATATCAGAAAGGCAGAGAAGAAGAATGGTGAGAACAGTCAAGGACAATCCACAGACCACCTCCAAAGAGCTGCAGCATCATCTTGCTGCAGATGGTGTCACTGTGCATCGGTCAACTATACAGCGCACTTTGCACAAGGAGAAGCTGTATGGGAGAGTGATGAGAAAGAAGCCGTTTCTGCACGTACGCCACAAATAGAGTTGCCTGAGGTATGCAGAAGCACATTTGGACAAGGCAGCTTCATTTTGGAAACAAAAATTGAGTTGTTTGGTTATAAAAAAGGCGTTATGCATGGCGTCCAAAAAGAAACAGCATTCCAAGAAAAACACATGCTACCCACTGTAAAATTTGGTGGAGGTTCCATCATGCTTTGCGGCTGTGTGGCCAATGCCGGCATCGGGAATCTTGTTAAAGTTGAGAGTCGCATGGATTCCACTCAGTATCAGCAGATTCTTGAGAATAATGTTCAAGAATCAGTGACGAAGTTGAAGTTACGCCGGGGATGGATATTTCAGCAAGACAATGATCCAAAACACCGCTCCAAATCCTCAGGCATTCATGCAGAGGAACAATTACAATGTTCTGGAATGGCCATCCCAGTCCCCAGACCTGAATATCATTGAACATCTGTGGGATGATTTGAAGCGGGCTGTCCATGCTCGGCGACCATCTAACTTAACTGAACTTGAATTGTTTGTCCAAAATACCTTTATCCAGGATCCAGGAACTGATTAAAAGCTACAGGAAGCGACTAGAGGCTGTTATCTTTACAAAAGGAGGATCTACTAAATATTAATGTCACTTTTCTGTTGAGGTGCCCATACTTTTGCACCGGTCAAATTTTGGTTTAATGCATATTGCACATTTTCTGTTAGTACAATAAACCTCATTTCAATCCTGAAATATTACTGTGTCCATCAGTTATTAGATATATCAAACTGAAATGGCTGTTGCAAACACCAAAATATTTAGAACTAAAAATGATTAAGATTAATAGGGGTGCCCAAACTTTTTCATAGGACTGTATTTATTTCGAATAGCCGCTCAATATTCAACTATTCGAACGAATATGGAACCCCATTATAGTCTATGGGAGAAAGTGCTTCATTTCAGGGGATCCCACCATTTGACTCAGGAGACTCACCAAGTCCACTATGACACCCCAGGAATTGATGCCAACACCTCTGCAATGCAACTAGGACAGCAGGGGAAGCATGTCTGGGGGCATCTAACAAGCCCAAGTCACTGTATTTTGTCAGGATCCCTGGCAGCTTGCGATATGCACAAGCTGACTTTTTCCCATAGGAATGCATTGACCAGCGTTGATTGGCCGAATGCCATACAGTGTACAGCATTCGGCCAATCAACGCTGGTTCTGCCGGAGGCTCGTCTGTGAGGAGGCGGAGTCTAAGGTCAGACCAGAATGGAGACTGCTGTGAACCGCTCTTAGACTCCGCCTCCACCAGCAGAACCAGCGTTGATTGGCCGAATGCTATAGCATTTGGCCAATCAACGCTAGTCAATGCATTTCTATGCCGAGATGTAGCAGTTCTGGCACTGCTATACCGGAGATGAAGTAGAGCTGAGTGTGTGCTTAACCCTGCTGCACACTCAGCTCTGCTGCATCGGACTGCTACATCGGACACTGCTACACTGTTACATCGGCCATCACTGCTACATCGGGCCGTGCGCTCAGCTCGGCTACTCCGGAGATGCATCCGAGCACAGCGCATGCCCAGCACTACTACATCGGAGATGAAGCAGATCTGGCCGTTCGCTGAGCTTGGCTATTCCAGAGTAGCTGAGCTGAGCACATGGCCCAATGTAGCAGTGCTGGCCGATATAGCAGTGGCTGACGTAGCAGTGGCCAATGTAGAAGTCTGATGCAGCAGAGCTGAATGTGCAGCAGGTACAGCGCACACTCAGCCTTTGCTTCATCTCCGGTGTAGCAGTGCCAGCACTGCTACATCTCGGCATAGGAATGCATTGACCAGCATTGATTGGCTGAATGCCATACAGAGTACTGACATTCTGGTCCGATATTAGACTACTGCTACTACTTCTACTACTACTACTACTACTTCTACTACTACTACTACTACTACTACTACTACTACTACTTCTATTACTAATACTACTACTACTACTACTACTACTACTACTACTACTACTACTACTACTTCTACTACTACTACTACTACTACTACTACTACTTCTACTACTACTACTACTACTACTACTACTACTACTACTTCTATTACTAATACTACTACTACTACTACTACTACTACTACTACTACTTCTATTACTAATACTACTACTACTACAAATACTATTACTACGACAACTCTTACTATTACTACTACTACAACTACTACTATAAATACTACTACTACTACTATTACTACTACTACTACTATTACTACTACTACTAATACAAATACTATTACTACTACTATTACTGCTACTACTTCTACTACTACTTCTATTACTAATACAAATACTATTACTACTACTACAACTACTACTACTAATACTACTAGTACTACTACTACTACAACTACTACTACTATTACTACTACTTATATTACTACTACTTATACTATTACTACTACTTATACTACTACTAGAGATGAGCGAACACTAAAATGTCCGAGGTTCGAAATCCGATTCGAACAGCCGCTCACTGTTCGACTGTTCAAACGGATTTTGAACCCCATTATAGACTATGGAGGGAAATGTTTGTTTCAGGGGTACACAAAATTCGATACAATTATACTTACCTAGTCCATGAGTGACGGTGGGGCTGGCTTCTGCTTCATATCTTCTCCCGGCGCAGCGTCCCCGTGTTTTCTTCCGCCTGGAAATTCAGTCTGCCTAGGCATCGGGGCATGCGCAGTTGGCTCTGCCTAGCCCGGATGCCTAGGCAGAGTGAAATCCAGGCGGAAGAAGACGCCGGATGCTGCACGGAGAAGACGTCGGAAAGGTAAGAGAAGAACCAGCGTTGATTGGCAGAATGTATAGCATTCTGCCAATCAACGCTGGTTCTGCATCGAACATTAAACTTCGAACAGCTAGTAGTGTTCGATCGAGTAGTGTTTGATCGAATACTGTAGTATTCGATCGAACACCTACTCGATCGAACACTACTCGCTCATCTCTAACTACTATGACTACTACTACTAATACTACTAGTACTACTACTATTACTACTACTTCTATTACTAATACAAATACTATTACTACTATTTATACTACTACTGCTTCTATTACTAATACTATTACTACTATTTATACTGCTACGACTACTACTACTACTACTACTACTACTACTACTACAACTACTTCTACCATTACTACTACTTCTACTACTACTACTATTACTACTACTTATAATCTGCAACAGAGTGTAGAGATGTAGCAGAGCTGAGTGTGTGCTGAGCTCTGTTATACATGAGATGTGTGTGACAGGAGGAGTAGATGGAGGGATGGTTGGGAGTAGAACAGAGCTGCTACACCAGAGATGTAGCAGTGCTGGCCGATGTTAGCAGTCCGATGCAGCAGAGCTGAGTGTGTTAGTCTGCTGTATCGGACTGCTACCTCTGCCAGCTCTCCTACATCTACATATCCTACACACTCAGCTCAACTACACTCTGCAGATGAGCGCACACTCAGCTCAACTACATAGGGCCGTGCACTCAGCTTAACTACTCCGGAATAGTTGAGCTGAGCACACAGCTAGTCTGCTTCATCTCGCCATAGGAATGCATTGACCAGCGTTGATTGGCCAGTGTACAGCATTCGGCCAATCAACGCTGGTTCTGCCGGAGGGGGCGGAGTCTAAAATCAGACCAGAATGGAAACTGCTGTGGACCGATTTTAGACTCCACCTCCTCAGGCAGAACCAGCGTTGATTGGCCGAATGCTGTACACTGGCCAATCAACGCTGGTCAATGCATTCCTATGGGAAAAAGTCAGCTCGCGCATATCACAAGCTGCCAGGGATCCCGACCAGATAGAGCCCCAAAGAGCTGGGTGAGTAACATTCCCCCCTAAATAAAGGTAATCCCTAGCTAACCCTGCCTGTACATCTGTCCCTGTCTCACAGTCACATAGTTCACAGTCCCAAATTAATCGAATGTTAAATCCACCATTTGTCTAAATTGGAGGTCACCTGATTTCGGCAGCCAATGGGTTTTTTCAATTTTTTTTGATGCCTCCGTTGTCGTATTTCCTGTCCTACCTCCCCTGCATAGTTATTGGTGCAAAAAACGCGCCAGGGAAGGTGGGAGGGAATACAAATTTTTACTGCGTTTGCCTCATGGTGTTCTATTGGAATCGAACACCTCGAACGGCCTGATATTCGATCGAATATGTATTCGATCCAATGGTGTTCACTCATCTCTACTTATACTACTACTACTATTACTACCACCTCGTTTTTCATCAGTGTTTCAGTTTTTACCATAATAGTGCGCACATTGATATGTACAGCGCTGCGGAATATGTATGTAAATCATCACCCCTATAGATACATTCCAGAATATTATATATCACACACTTATTATAGAGCTGTTAATAAGGTACTATTATATAGTATGTATATCATCACTCCTATATATACACCCCAGAATATTATATATCACACATGTGTTACAGAGCTATTATAGGACTAATATATAGTATGTATATCATCACCCCTATATATACACCCCAGAATATTATATATCACACATATAATATAGAGCTGTTATATCACACTATTATATAGCATGTACATCATGGTTTAAAAGTATATAATTAGGGTTGAGCCGATCTTGAGATTTCAGGATCGTTTTTAAAATCCGATTTCCGATCATTTTCCAGCCGATCCCGAACACGATCATGAAATTTGCTCGATCGCCGATCGGGATCCGATCTTTCCCAATACCGATCACTCACACTTATATATAATACGTGATCCAGATCCTGAATATTGTCAAACTAAATAACCAAACCAAAATAGAGCAACAAAGTAAAAAAGGCTAAAAGCATGTAAAAAAATATACATTTTATTGTACATTCTATACATAGCCTGAGATGTGTCAAAAGGTTGAAAAGTTCAAGGGGCCGAAAACTTTCGCAAGGCACAGTGTAATACAAAGGAAAAAAAAAGGGAAGTCACCCAATAATGAACCAGATATCCTGTATCGCTGTACATATCACCCACATTCCATATATGATCTCTCTCCTAGTTTTGCTCTTTATTCTGGTTTGTGGTTTGAAATTTGATTTAATTTTACTTTATATTGAATCCACCAAAACCTAGAAGATAAAGAGAGAAATAAGAATACATGGGAGTGTTACAGTGATATGTACAGCGCTGCGGAATATGTTGGCGCTGTAGATACAAAATTATTATTTTTATTGATTATTATTAGGAATGATTGAATTGATTCTGCAGAAGTGGAATTCGATCCAAATTACAGGAAATCTTTGATGCGCCTGGAATCCGGATTTTATTCACGTTTCAATGCATCAAATCACATTTTTTTAAAATAATGACCGCTGCACATGTTAGGACAGGGGGCAGGGAACTCTGTGAAGTGTCAAGCTAATCATCAGCTGGTCGCCCTGTGATGTCACAGCCCTATAATAATCAGCGCACATTTTAGGTGCAGTCATTTCACATCGCTCTTACTGCAGAGACAGACATCAGCAGGAGCTCGAGACAGTGATAGAAAACAAATAGAAATTCAGAGAAAGTGTTAGGGAATTGCTTAGATGACAATTCCCCAGTAGTTGCTGGAGAACCCTGGAGGAAGGGCCACTTCCCCTTGCTCTTGCCAGGCTATGTAATAGGCGGCAACTTGGAGACGATCCCTTACTATATATGTGACACACAAAACGCAGACAAGACAAACCCCAACAAAAGGAGGTCAGCTAGCCAGGGTTCGGTAACAGTCGAGCAATGCAGTGCCAAATCGAAGTCCAAAACAATAGTCAATAGGAAAAGCCAAGGTCAGGATTAAGAATACAAGTAAAATAACAGCAAGAGAAAGCCAGCAAGGACGAGGCAATAACAGGCACCAGTGTGAATGTGAGCCAAGACTAAATAGGGGAGGATGAACCCACCCTGGACCCGACAGGAAGGCAGGCTGTCAATCACAGGGCAAGAGCAAATTTAACTACTTCATGGACTGAGGCAGACAAGGGCAGAAGACAGGTGTGGTGCAAATACAATCACAGAACCAGAGCCGTGTTCACTCAGTGCAACCAAAAACGCTAAGCAAGGAACTAAACTGCACATACCTCCTGCACCGCCGCAAGCGAGCAGAGGGTGGTGCAGTGACCTGAACAGGCAGAGATGTTACAGAAAGAGAATTGCTAGTGAAAGTAAATTAAAGGGAGGAGATCAAAGAAGAATTTGGGGTGGTTGCACTGTTATTAACAGCAAGAATCTTACTACAAATTGCAGCGCTCATGGCCGCTATACTGCTGCTCATTACTCATACCTGTATGTACAAGGTGGAACACAACAAGCCTTTTACAGTTAAAAACAGTGAATTATCATCCACTAATACCTGCACTCATTTGTTCTCACTCCTTTTTAATAAAGTTTAATAGTGGGGACAGAAATGTTCACATTTCTCCTCAGTTCTTACCATAATAGAGCACACATTGATATGTACAGTGCTAGAGAAATAAGATTATTATTATTATTATTCTAGTATATCCTATATCAA
Source organism: Leptodactylus fuscus (assembly GCF_031893055.1). Taxonomy (NCBI): domain Eukaryota; kingdom Metazoa; phylum Chordata; class Amphibia; order Anura; family Leptodactylidae; genus Leptodactylus; species Leptodactylus fuscus. Next base: position 178,533,905 of record NC_134270.1, on the reverse strand, counting down.
ATAACCAACTATATAACAACATCCTCTTCTCTCTATTGTGTGCACAGAACCAAATATCTCTGATGTCACTGATTGATCCGCTGACTAATCTACAGCTCGTCTGTCGCAACATTCTAGATAATTTTACGTATCCTCTAAAAACACAATTTTTGACCAATTTTAGTAATATGAACAGAATTTATGGGGAAATCTCATTCTCAATATATAGAATGGGGAAGTAAGGGAAAGGAGAAGTCAGTGAGACTGATAAGGATTTGGTCTACAGGACTAAGGAACAGACAGAGAAGAGCCGGGAGCCAGTGAGTGTCATCTGATAGGAGATACCTATTATATCACCTCTATATACTGTATGTATGTTATATGTATTATATACTGCACCTCTATATACTGTATGTATGTTATATGTATTATATACTGCACCTCTATATACTGTATGTATGTTATATGTATTATATACTGCACCTCTATATACTGTATGTATGTTATATGTATTATATACTGCACCTCTATATACTGTATGTATGTTATATGTATTATATACTGCACCTCTATATACTGTATGTATGTTATATGTATTATATACTGCACCTCTATATACTGTATGTATGTTATATGTATTATATACTGCACATCTATAGACTGTGTGTATGTTATATATCTTATTATTAATTAATTAATTATTTAATTTATTATTATTATTATTATTATTATTATTATTATTATTATTATTAGTTACAATGGATCCGGCTGATTATAACCAGACCTCACGTAACACAACACAAGATGACAACACCTGGTAGGTTTACTTTCCTGATCCTTTATTATTTAGTATAAATCCTGGTTGGGCTCCATTCACATCTGTATCTGACCCTCCAAGATTCCTTGTAGTTTTCTTTAAATCTAGACCAGTAAGTGGCGCTATACAGTATTTCCTGTTGAAATGAGACAAACCAGGAGTCAGTGAGATCTTTAGGTGCCAGTGGTGTCTGTTGTACAAGGGATCAGCAAAGCAATGAGAAACAGAAATAGAAAAGCCAAGATGGTGTCTGGTCAGGAGCTGAGGAGAAGCTGGATTACCGGGATATGAGGGCAGTATATATGAAAGGAGCCTGGAGGGTGACAGAGTCTGGTGAGGGGTGGAGGGACAGAAACAAGAGATTTTGCAGGACTTGTTGCAGTGTGTCTGTGTTTCTTTCTTTTTAGTTGCTGATTCCTAGTGTTTCTCTATCTACCATGAGCTTGTATGTGTTTCTCTCTTGTTATATACTACTGTATCATCTATGAAACTGTATCACTGAAATTTCCCCATTGTGGGACTATTAAAGGAATATCTTATTTTATGTAGATGTTTACAATGTATCAAGTTTCACATATTCTTCAGGAGCCTAACCTCTACCCTGTTATGTCTTCTAAGGTATTTTTACTTAGACTATGACATTACTTATGAATATTATCAGAACATCTTAGAGAAGATATCACTTACAATAAGCATCATCATTTTCGTCCTTGGGATTATCGGTAATGGATTAGTCATCTGGATTGCCGGATTCAGGATGAAGAAGACAATCAGTGCCGTGTGGTTCCTCCACCTGGCCATAGCGGACTTCTTATTCTGTGCTGGTCTTTCTCTGCGCTTTACATTTTATCGTCGCATTTTCTTAATTATCCCAAATGTAGATCTTTTCTGTTTATTGGACATTATTATGATCACACTAAACATGAGCGCCAGTGTTTTTCTCCTGACAGCCATGAGTATTGACCGCTGTGTATCCGTCATGTGGCCATTTTGGGCTAAAGTTCACCGGACACGTAGACTAGTGAGGATCACTGCAGGAGGCATCTGGGGGCTGAGTTTGCTCATAACTAGTTTGGTTTGTTACATATGCGGATGGTGTCTGATCTCTGGGGATTACAATGACTCCTTGTTTACACAAAATATATTAGAGAACATCCACCTGATCAGATTAGTTATAATGTTTGTGATCCCTTTTCTCATCATCTTGACCAGTTATTTGATCATTGTCCTCAAACTTAGAAGAAGTAAGAGACCCCAGAGATCTCAGAGACCCTACAGGATCATCACCGCTGTTATATTATGTTTCTTCATCTGTTGGTTTCCAATCTCCATCCAACCACTACTGCTCCGGGGTTATGCAAATTACATTCTGTTTAAGACAATAGATATCATTTCTAACAATCTGCCTTACCTTAACAGTTGTATCAATCCCATCATTTATGTTTTTATGGGCCAAGATTTTAGACACATTTTCTTCAGATCTATCCCCGCCAGGATTGAACATGCATTAAGTGATCATCCTGAGGAGCCGAACAGAAAAACAGGGGATCTAGAGATACAGTAACTCTCACTAGAGATCCAAAATATATATTTCACCTCTTTTTCCCTTTTACCCATGAGACAACTTGTTAAAGGCTGAGGCCACATGATGCAAATAAACAGCAATTTTCTGCTAATTGTATCGCTTTTTTTTGCTTTCGAGAAGGTCATCAGAGTCGTCTCATTATTATTGAAGTCTCATTGGAGTTTATTCAAAATAAAATTGTCAATATAAATCTGTAATTTATCAGACTATTTTGCAGGTTATGGAAGACTCTTATAGTTGAAAAGTTATAACAGTATGCATCATGAGATCCCAGAAAATAAGAACTAAAAATAGACGATAAACCTTCCCCATCAGGACTCAGTGACTTCACTTTCCTGACACACGTGATCTACAAATAGAAGACAATACAAACCTCTGTGGACTTTCTGTGATGCGTTTCCTCAGCAGTTTTTCCCATAATGATTTTTTTCTGCCGCCCTCTACGCGAGGCCTTAGCCTTATAGCCCAAACAATACATTATATATTATATACCTGTTATATTGTATCCAGTATATCTATACAACATTATGGTTTACAAAATAGCATTAAAATCTATAAAATGTATCTAAGTGTTTTACCAGTGGCTGTAATGTATCATTGTATGTATTTGTATAAAAAGCAAACTGTTCATATTCTATATACAGACAAATATTTTAGGATTATTTTTCTACGTAATTTGGGCAATGTGTTATTAATGATGAAATAAATAAGAAATAAGAACTAGAGATGAGCGAACAGCGTTCTATGGAACACATGTTCGATCGGATATCAGGCTGTTCGATGTGTTCGATTCGAATCGAACATCACGTGGCAAACTCCAAAAAAATTTGATTCCCCTCCCACCCTCCCTGGCCCTTTTTTTTGCACCAATAACAGCGCAGGGGAGGTGGGACAGGAACTACGACACCGGAGGCATCGAAAAAAATCGGAAAAAGTCATTGGCTGCCAAAATCAGGTGACCTCCATTTTAGATGAATAGTGGATTTCAAATCCGGGTCATATGAGAATGTGAACTTTGTGACTATGAGACAGGGATAGCTGTACAGGCAGGGATAGCTAGGGATAACCTTTATTTAGGGGGGAATGTTATTAAAAATAACTTTTTGGGGCTCTATCGGGTGTGTAATTGTGATTTTTGTGACATAAACTTTTTCCAATAGGAATGCATTGGCCAGCGCTGATTGGCCAGAGTACGGAACTCGACCAATCAGCGCTGGCTCTGCTGGAGGAGGCGGAGTCTAAGATCGCTCCACACCAGTCTCCATTCAGGTCCGACCTTAGACTCCGCCTCCTCCGGCAGAGCCAGCGCTGATTGGCTGAAGGCTGGCCAATGCATTCCTATGCGAATGCAGACTTAGCAGTGCTGAGCCAGTTCTGCTCAACTACACATCAGATGCACACTCGGCTCTGCTACATCTGATGCACACTCAGCTCTGCTACATCAGATGATGTACATCTGATGTAGCAGAGCCGAGGGTGCACTAGAACCCCTGTGCAAACTCAGCTCACGCTAATAGAATGCATTGGCCAGCTCTGATTGGCCAATGCATTCTATTAGCCCGATGAAGTAGAGCTGAATGTGTGTGCTAAGCACACACATTCAGCACTGCTTCATCACGCCAATACAATGCATTAGCCAGTGCTGATTGGCCAGAGTACGGAACTCGACCAATCAGCGCTGGCTCTGCTGGAGGAGGCGGAGTCTAAGGTCGCTCCACACCAGTCTCCATTCAGGTCCGACCTTAGACTCCGCCTCCTCAGCGCTGATTGGTTGAATTCCATACTCTGGCCAATCAGCGCTGGCCAATGCATTCTATTAGTGTGAGCTGAGTTTGCACAGGGGTTCTAGTGCACCCTCGGCTCTGCTACATCAGATGTACATCATCTGATGTAGCAGAGCCGAGTGTGCATCAGATGTAGCAGAGCTGAGTGTGCATCAGATGTGTAGTTGAGCAGAACTGGCTCAGCACTGCTAAGTCTCTGCATTCGCATAGGAATGCATTGGCCAGCATTCGGCCAATCAGCGCTGGCTCTGCCGGAGGAGGCGGAGTCTAAGGTCGGACCTGAATGGAGACTGGTGTGGAGCGATCTTAGACTCCGCCTCCTCCAGCAGAGCCAGCACTGATTGGTCGAATTCCGTACTCTGGCCAATCAGCGCTGGCCAATGCATTTCTATGGGGAAAAGTTAGCTTGCGAAAATCGCAAACTGACAGGGATTTCCATGAAATAAAGTGACTTTTATGCCCCCAGACATGCTTCCCCTGCTGTCCCAGTGTCATTCCAGGGTGTTGGTATCATTTCCTGGGGTGTCATAGTGGACTTGGTGACCCTCCAGACACGGATTTGGGTTTCCCCCTTAACGAGTATATGTTCCCCATAGACTATAATGGGGTTCGAAACCTATTCGAATACTCGAACAGTGAGCGGCTGTTCGAATCGAATTTCGAACCTCGAACATTTTAGTGTTCGCTCATCTCTAATAAGAACAATTATTCTGTTCTGTATCTATTTCTCTATCTTTAACTTTTATTAATCCTTTCCCGACATCCGCTGTAAGGGTGCACTTACACGGAGTAACGTGCCGCGTGATGTGGCATGTATACGGCGTGTGAGACTTTGCGCGCCGTATATGCTCCCATTGATTTCAATGGGAGTTAGTCTCGTATACGCCGCGTTATTTTAAAATCACGGCAGCGTATACGATCCAGGCTCCCATTGAAATCAATGGGAGCTTTTACGGCGCACAAAGTCTCACACGCCGTATACGTGCCACATCACGCAGCACGTTACTCTGTGTGAATGCACCCTAATAGTACGCATGCCGGGTGTTTAACTATGGCAACCTCCCAGGAGCCGGGCGGCCGCCATAGCCGCCAGGTGTCTACTGCTTTACGCAGTAGACAACCAGCGTTAATGTCTCCGATCGGTCCCCAGACAGATTGGAGTCATTAACTCTTCCGGCCACTAGGTCAAAGCTGACTGAGGCGCCATTTTCTTGGTGATCGCCGGCACCCGGAGTAAGCTCCAGGGCCGGCGTCACATTACTATGACAGTCGGGAGCCTTGTGAAGGCTCCCCGGCTTGTCATTACATTGCTTCTATAGCAAGCTATGCTACATAACCTGCAATAGAAGTGCCGGTACTTTGCTATGCATTCACATTGTAATGCATTGCATTAGTGATCAGACCCCCTGGGGTTCAAGACCCCTAGGGGGTCTAATAAATGCAATGGTAAACGCTGCATCGGGAAAAATAGTCAAAAGTGACAAATCGCCGTTTTTTCACTGTTTTGATTCTGATAAAAATTTGAATAAAAAGTGATTAAAGCAATAGCATTTCCCGAAAAATGGTAGAACTATAAAGTACACCCGGCCCTGCAAAAAAAAGACACCCTATGCATCCCCGTACAGAGACGTATAAAAAAAGTTACAGCTGTCGGAATATGGCAACTTTCAGAAAAAAATTTTTTTAACACAGTTTCGGATTTTTTCTAAGGGGTTAAAATGTAAATAAAACCATATAAATTTGGTATTCCTGAAACCATACCGAAACACAGAATACAGGGGACATGTCATTTTGGCTGCACAGTGAATGCCGCAAAACCAAAGCCCGTAAGAAAGTCGCAGAAATGCATTTTTTCTTCAAATCCACCCCATTCTGATTTTTTTCCAGCTTCCCAGTACATTATATAGAATAATTAATGGCAGCATCATGAAGAAAAATTTGTTCCGCAAAGATTAAGACCTCATATGGCTCTGAGAGCGGAGAAATAAAAAAGTTATGGGGTTTAGAACGAGGGGAGTCAAAAACAAAAAACGAAAATCAAAAAAATGCCACCGGCGGGAAAGGGTTAAAACTGTTAAAAATCTAAATAGAGGCAAATAAAATGTGATTTTTTTTTATTAACAATTAAATAAATGATAAATAAGAAAAAAGTTTCTGTAATGTGAAGATGCGCTGTGTGAATTCAGAAGGCTTCTATCTCCACACAACTTATTTTTCGGAAAATCGATCTTGAAGTTTTGAAAGTTATAATCGTTAAATAAATGAGCTGAGCTCCAGCAGAGATTGAGGCCCTTCAGGTGACTTCAGCCTCTACCTGCAGAGTTTTAGGCCCTTTAACTTAGTTCAGCCTTCACCAGCAGAGATTTGTTGGCCCTTTGGGTGAGTTGAGCCTTTAAAAAGCAGAGATTTATGCCCTTTTGGTGACTAGAGCCATGCAGCAGCAGTGTTTCATTTATTGGCCCTTGTGGTGAGCCCTAAAAAAATCGAGTTGCAACCCCCTGGGGGGGGGGGAGGGAGATAATGGAAATATATATATATATATCACATGCAGAATTAGGGGCTGGGGTTGGAGGAGGAGGATGAGGAGGAAGAGTAAATTGTTTGCTGACTGAATCTCTCCAGTACCTGGACTCTGGAGTGGATACCCAGCTGGCTATCCACGTCCTCACCCATGTCCCCTGCTGCTGCTGGCAGCCCCTCTCCAGTACCTGGACTGTGGAGTGGATATACAGCTGGGTATCCACATCCTAGCCCACGTCCCCTGCTCATGATGACGAAGGACATTGGTGGCATCCCCTCCACAGTACCTGGACTGTGGACTACACACCCAGCTGGGTATGCACGTCCACATCATTGCCCACGTCCCCTGCTGCTACGCTGTATGATTTTCTAGCTAGCGATTATTGAGCTCTGAGCTGTTATTATTGACAATTCCTGCCTTACCAAAGCCCTGTATCGCACTGACAGTCTGACACCACACTCTCCCTATCACTCCAACACTGAAATGAAACGAATAGGGTGGCGGCCGTTCTTATAAATGGGAGGTCACATGTTTTCTGCAGCCAATGGGTTTTTTAAAAATTTTTCACTGCCTCCATAGTCGTAGTTCCTGTCCCACCTCCTCTGCACAGTTATTGGTGCAAAAAACGCACCAGGGAAGGTGGGAGGGGACACAAATTTTTACTGCATACGCGGCCTTGTATTCGATTGTGAAGAATATGTCGAACGCCATGATATTCGATCGAATACCTATTTGATTGAACAGCGTTTGCTCATCTCTATTCATAATGCCATGCACACGGTCAAGCAGTCCAGTGCCAGAGGCAGCAAAGCAACCCCAAAACATCAGGGACCTCCGCCATGTCTGACTGTAGGGACCGTCTTCTTTGAAGGCCTCTTTTTTTTCCTGTAATCTCTATGTTGAGGCCTTTTCCTACTTTTGTCTCATCTGACCAGAGAACATTCTTCCAGAACGGTTTTGGCTTTCTCAGGTGAGTTTTGGCAAACTCCAGCCTGGCTTCTGTCTGTGGGTAAGAAGTGGGGTTTTCCTGGGTCTCCTACCATACAGTCCCTTCTCATTCAGACGCTGACGCTGGATAGTATGGGGTGACACTGTTGTACCCTCGGACTGCAGGGCAGCTTGGACTTGTTTGGATGTTAGTCGAGGTTCTTTATCCACCATCCGCACAATCTTGCGGTGAAATCTCTCGTCAATGTTTCTTTTCCGTCCACATCTAGGGAGGTTAGCCACAGTGCCATGGGCTTTACACTTCTTGATGACACTGCACACGGTAGACACAGGAACATTCAGGTCTTTGGAGATGGACTTGTAGCCTTGAGATTGCTCATGCTTCCTCACAATTTTGCTTCTCAAGTCCTCAGACAGTTCTTTGGTCTTCTTTCTTTTCTCCATGCTCAATGTGGTCACACAAGGACACAGGACAGAGGTGGAGTCAACTTTAATCCATTTCAACTGGCTGCAAGTGTGATTTAGTTATTGCCACCACCTGTTAGGTGCCTCAGGTAAGTAACAGGTGCTGTTAATTACACAAATTAGAGAAGCATCATATGATTTTTCAAACAGTGCCAATACTTTTGTCCACCCCCTTTTTATGTTTGCTGTGGAATTATATCCAATTTGGCTTTTTGACAATTCTTTCTGTGGTTTTCCATTGAAGACAAATTAAATGAAGATAATAATACCAAAGAATTTGTGATTGCAATCATTTTCTGGAAGCAATTGAAGAATTGCAGGGGTGCCAATACTTTTGGTCAACACTGTATCTCATTCTCTAATATCTATTTCATTGACAGTTTTTAACAGCCAAATAAAATTGATGATGGAATAAGATAGACTATCGATATTAGATCAGTGCACATACAACTCTAGGCACCCCAGACCCATCCATTATTAGAAAGGCGCCAACACTTGAGCAAGTGCTCTTCAGTAGGGTTGAGCAATCAGAATTAGGAAAGATTGGATCCTGATCGGCGATCAAGCAAATTTTACGATCAGGATCGGGATCGGATGGAAAATGATCGAAAATCGGATTTTAAAAATGATCCTGAAAAAAGATCAGCCATCCCTAAAAGTGACATAGAGAAGCATTGACTAGGGTTGAGCGATCGGGATCGGAAAAGATCGGATTCTGATCGGCAATCGAGCAAATTTCACTATCGGGATCGGTTGGAAAATGATCGAAAATCGGATTTTAAAAACTATCCTGAAATCTCAAGATCGGCTCAACCCTACACTTTAGTGCTCACTCTCACAAAATGCTGTCACAGTCCCTAGTGGCTATGTGTGGTATTACATTTTTCCCATTTACTTTGGTAGGCAAACCACAGAGCTCATGACCCATCAAACAGTTGACAAGACTTGGACCCCACTGATCTCATAATTAAAATAGGTTTAAATAAACTCTCTTAATTTGTTTGTGCTTGTATGTAGAAGCCGCCATAACTGTCAGGAATTAAAAATGTAAAAACATTCTTTAAAAAATTAAATTTCTTAATGTTTCTTAAAATCCAGGTGTATTTACTAAGACTGGGGGACGAAAAGCCAGATTTAAGAAATCTCTCCATTGTCTATATAAGATCTAGTTGGCTGTAGTAGAATACAACGTCTCAGGATATACCGTGGATGTGATTTTAAAAAACAATTCTAAAAAAAAAAAATCTGCAGTGGAAAATGGACTGAAATTTACCATAGGAGCTAAAAACATGTGATAGCATTGTCAATTCTAGAAAAAAATTCTGATTCACAATTAGCTTTGGTTAAAGGGGTTTTCCAGCCCCTTGTTTCAGCAGTTTGCCTGTCGCCTCTTCCTATCACTTCCTCTATCCCCTCCCCCCATCTTGCTGAACTGGACACTGAAGTTTCACAATACTTATGCAGATCAAATAATATGCAGATGCTTGTAGAGAACAGACTCAGTGTTATCTGTGTGTTGATATACAGAGATAACAGACTAGGCTTTATCAGCAAGATGCAATTAGCTGAACTGATTGTCTTGCCGGCAGACCTATAGCTAACAGTGAGAGCGGTGAGTGATGTCACTTGTCCTATCTCACAGGTCCATGGTTAGGGTAACACTGTGTAAACAATGGCATGAATAAGTTCACATAGCAGGCAAACAAAGCAACATTTCTAAAGCAGAATAGTATATTTAGGAAAAGTCTTCACTTTACATAAGCTACTAGTATAGATTGGATCTTTGAGATGGGACAACCCTTTTAAATGATCAAAAACATTGTGAAAACAAGAAAAAAACTCATATAAAGCCAAACCCTTTGGTGAGATTTCTCCGACCTTTATACTCGCCATTTCCACATTTCTCAGTGTTTCAGTTCTTACCATAATAGTGCACACATTGCTATGTACAGCGCAGGACATAGTAGGACAAGTAGTGCCATGGCATCATGTAGGTATAAATGAGAAACCGACTGAACTTCACACCTACTCCAAGTATCAAGGGACATATGAGGTGTTTTATATATGAGTATTGCTATAGGAGTGCCCAAGCTATCATTGATAGAGCAGAGTAAGTTACCAGCTACCATGGTGGCAATGACTGCTGGGTGTGTGTGTGTTTTGTTTTTTTTTTTTGTTTTTTTTTGGGGGGGGGGCATATAGTCCTAGCTCTTTAAAGAAAGTAAAAGGTCCTTCGCAGTCATTACCTGTTAACCATGCTAGGCCACAACGTACCATGGCTGGAGGTGAGCCAATATTTAGTTTGGCCCAGTGTGATAGCAGTATGATAATAATACAAATTAGTGACACCTATTCCCCTGTAAGCTATGTGCTTTGTCAAAATGGAATGGCTACGCTTGGATGTTACAGGGGATAGCGATCTCCAGAGTAGGTAGATAGTAAAGAATTATAGGGTGGCCCAGCATTACGTAGAGTACTATTCTCCCCATCTAGCTATGCTCAAACCTGGCTAGGTCACTGAGTTCTTGCTGTAGAAAGGACAATAGCCCAGGGAAGTAAAATTTTACCAAATCCTTAGGGTTAGCAGTTAGCTTAATGCCCAAGTATGGCATGGAATCAGGGCTCCTCAGCGCCGCACCTCCCATGAGGCGACCTAAAGCGACCGCTTCAGGCGGCGCTATGTCGGGCCCCCCCCCGGGGGGGGGGGGCGGCATTTTTGCTGACCTAAGCCAGTCCAGGACAAGCTGTCCTGGAATGGCTTAGCATCACTGTCTCGGCAGCCCGGCACGGGAAGTGAGCGGTGGATTGGGGAGGCCCTGTGGACGCAGTGCTGCTCCACCGGCCTACCCTCACGCCCAGGCAGAGAGCAGGTCCTCTCCCTGCCTGCTCTCTGCCTGCTGACACCGCCCCGCCCATTTGCTCCGCCCCCTACGTCTGGGGAGGGGGCTTTATGTAGTCCACCTCAGGCGGCATAAAAGCTAGGTTCACTCCTGGGTGGCCTTATATTGGAGAACTGTCCTCGGGATATTTATCCACAACAGTTGAGATTTAGACTAGGGTTGATCCGATCTTGAGATTTCTGGATCGATTTGAAAATCTGATTTCCGATCATTTTCCAGCCGATCCTGATCGCGAAATTTGCTCGATCGCTGATCAGAATCCGATCTTTTCCGATCCCAATTGCTCAATCCTAATGTAGACTCATTCTCTTTATAATATAGCACAGCTCCAAAGTCAGATAATATATTTGACAGAACCGAGAGTGCTATTCGAGCATTTGAGTGATAGGATCATATCATCCACGAATAGTCTGATTCTGTGATCCCAATCTCAAGCCCATGCATCCTAATAACTACAGCTAAGGGTTCCATTACTAATGAAAAGATTAGGGGGTAGGGGATACCTCTGCTGAGTACCATTTGTGGTGGAAAAGGGGAGAGCCAACACCCTATTGGTTAGAACCTGAGGAGATGGCGTAGAGCAGGGGTGCCCAATACGTCGATCGCGATCTACTGGTAGATCGCAAAGGACGTATGGGTCGATCGCGGGATGCAGGGATCCCCGGTGTCTGCTTGTTCACAGTGCAGGCTGAGAGTCATCTCCTGACACTGCCAGGCGGGGCTGCCGCAGCCCCAGCCTGCCAGTGTCCAGAGATAACTCTCAGCCTGTGCTGTGAGCAAACAGACACCGGAGATCCCTGGGCGGCCACAGAACGCCGCTGTCTCCTGCTCTCACGATCCGTTCGGCCCCACCCACATGCCCGGTCCCGCCACAGACATTCCAGCCCCGCCCATAAGCCCGCATGGTCCTGCCCATAGGCCCGCCCCACCCACAGGCCCGCCCCGGCCCCGCCCTAATAGATCTTTTGCCTTGGTCAGCTAACAAAGTAGCTCACACTCCGAAAAAGTGTGAGCACCCCTGGCGTAGAGTATGAATCAGAAATGGTGGTGAATATAGGGCCGGATAAGCCAAACTTTTGTAATACTTCAAAAAGGTACTCTTAATGTATTCTATGAAATGTCTTCTCTGAATCCAAGGAAAGGAGCAGAGAAGGCATCTGACCGGCACGGGCAGCCGTGACCAGCGAGATCACCCGCCCTGTTCCAACGATATAGGACGGTAATTTGAAGCACAGGAGGTCTCCTTCGTAGACTTGGGGAGTTATTATAGCTGCGGAAAGCATCTCCGAGGGAAATTTGCTTTATGTCATTGCTTGATCGAACACCTCCATTAGTTGTGGAAGGAGAAGAGGCTTAAAGAGTTTGAAGTATTCACCTCAGTCCCATCTGGACCAGGGGAATTATTGATTTTCAAGCTTTCTAATGCTTGGTCTACTTCTGAGGTGGTTATGGAAGAATTCAATGACATCAACTGAGTCAATGAAATTGACAGCGAGGCAGTGAATTAAATAATTTACTAATGCAGGAACAAGAAGGCTGCAATGTTTCTGGACTGGAAAATTAAAAAGTGAGGGAAAGAGAAAAGAAGGAGAGAAAAGAGGGGACAAATGAATGGGACCAAGGGGAGTGGGCGGGGCTTTGCCCTTCTACTTCCTGTCAGCCCTCCCAGGACAGAATAAGAGGAGATCATCACAGAAAAGAGGTCAATCCAGCATATGACACTCGGACCAATGCCAAAAACTAGGGTGGAGCGATCGGGATCGGAAAAGATCTGATCCCGATCGGTGATCGAGCAAATTTCAGGATCGGGATCGGCTGGAAAATGCTCGGAAATCGGATTTTAACCCTGCTGTTCTGTTCGGGTCAATATAACCCGAAATGATTTTTGAGACCCTACAGATTTTTTTAAATGAGGATTTGAAACTAGTGGTTCCTTGACTTTTCCTCATTTGTGGAGCTCTACAGTTTTTTTTTGTTTTTGTTTTGTTTTTTTTTGTTTACTTTTTGCTACCCGCTGATTGTTACACTTGTACTGTTCGGGTCAATATGACCCGATAGCATTTTATACTGTTCTACAGGTCTCTGTTTATTTCTGTTTGCAAAAGTTATGTTTTTTTTATGTGTTCTTCATCTCCAAATGGTGGTGGTTTCACTGTTCTTATCAATAAGCAAGTAATTATCTAGTCTGTTTGTGAGAGAGGGGACTGGTTGTATCATTCAAAGGGTAAAAGTTTGTGGAATTGCGAAACCGGTCGCCACATATTTAGAGCTACAATGTGTCTTGAAAGGTTTCATGACATTTCGAGAGTACTGCGGTTTGATTCTAAAACAGATAGAATGGAAAGAAGAGCTAAAGATAAACTAGCCCCTATTAGAAATGTTTGGAATCAATGGGTAGAGATTCTACCAAAACTGTATAACAGTGGTGAAAATGTAACTGTTGATGAGCAACTGGTGGCATTCCGAGGTAGGTGCCCATTCAGACAATATAAACCAAGTAAGTCAGCAAAATATGGCATCAAGATCTGGACACTTTGTGACAGAAAAAGTTCATATGCTCTAAATGTTCAAGTGTATACAGGAAAAGCCCCTGTTGAAAGACCTGAAAAAAATCAGGGTATGCGTGTTGTTCTAGATTTGACTCATGGACTAAAAGGACAAAATATCACATGTGACAACTTTTTTACATCCTATCAACTAGGCCAGATGTTGAAGAAAAAACAACTTACCATGCTGGGTATGGTTCCTTAGCAAGAGAGAGGTGTACAGTTCAACTTTTTATTTTTCTGGAAATACAACTGTTGTTTCTTATGTTCCAAAAAAACCAAACAAACAGGTAATTCTCATGAGCACAATGCACAATGACAATGCCGTAAGTGATAGAGAAGACAGAAAGCCTGACATTATTTTTGATTATAATGCCACAAAGGGAGCAGTTGATACTTTAGACTAGGGGTTCTCAAACTGCGGCCCGTGGGCCACATGTGGCCCGCCAAGCACTTCTGTCTGGCCCCGCTGACAACGCCGGCAGGCGTGCATTTATAATGAAGCTCCTGGGGAGCTCGGGCCAGGCCATGGAGTGCACTTCACGTTACCTATTGGAGGGCACCGCTCCTGATGTCTGTGCGACCTGCTCTGCCTCCGGCCCACTGTTTGAAAAGTTTGAGGACCCCTGAATTAGACCAAGTAATATCAACATATACATGCAAACGCAAAACCAATCGGTGGCCAATGATTTTATTTTATAACGTACTGGACGTTTCTGCATACAATGCATTTGTCTTACGGAGAGAAATCGACCCCGATTGGAACCGGAATAAGCTGCATAAAAGAAGATTATTTCTTGAGGAATTGGGAGAATCCCTGGTGAGGCCATATATTGAGAGCAGAAAAGTGACCCCCAGAAGTGAGGGAGCAGCAGCCATTGTAAAAAGTGTCCAGCATGCTGAAGAAAGAGACTCCACATCCACGGCCTCCACCAGCACAGCCACCAGCAAAACAAGGAAGAGATGGAGCTTCTGTCCATCTTCCTGAGACAATAAGACTAATCTGACATGTGCTGGATGTTCAAAAGATCTGTGTAAAGGACATGGGTCTTATTATTGTGCTCAATGTAAAAACGCATGAACATGTTCAGTTTTTTCTTTTTTCTTTCTAAAATGGTTGAAGTTTTTATGATTTTTCATTTGTTGATTTACAAAATTTGTTTTCAAAAAGATAAATTTCATGTTTTAGTAATAGTAATGTAAAGCTTCTTTATTATTTGTGTGCAGAATGTCAACAATCGAAGATAATTGCAAAAAGCCTGTGTAACCTTTTTATGAAAAAAAATAAAAAAATAAAGTTTGAATTTAAATTTTTCTTTTGTTTATGATCAAACATGTTCACAAAAAGTATTTCAATGAAAAAAGTATTCAAATAAAACAATTAGAGTAGCTAAAAATCAAGAATTAATAGGTCGGGTCATATTGACCCGGGAACAGTACAAGTGTATAGCAAATGCGAACAGAACAGCAGGGTTAAAATCGATCCTGAAATCTCAAGATCGGTTCAACCCTAACTCTGACCAATGTCAAAAGCCCAATTACTGAAAGGCTTGAAGGGTACCATCACGTGACATTTACTGTGGTGCAGTCATGTGCCTCTCCTAGTAACGCTTCCATTATTTTAATACATTGCAATGTAACAATCCACTGACACAGAGAGGGAATTAATGGGTGACGTCTCCACCAGATGTGTAACATTGTATCCAATGGATCCTTTTACTCAGCCAGTCAGTATGAGAAACCCTGAGATACAGACAGAGTATATACACCGGACCGTAGTTACATCTACAAAGAACTGTATACGTTTTTGTAATTCTTTTCCTTCATTTGTGCAGTCATAAGTATCTTCTAACGAAAACTATTTTTAACCAATTTTACTAAAAGGAACCGAATCTATGTGGAAATCTCATCCTCAGTATATAAAATAGGGAACTAACAGAAAGGAGAAGTCAGTGAGACTGATAAGGATTTGGTCTACAGGACTAAGGAACAGGCAGAGAAGAGCCGGGAGCCGGTGAGTGTCATCTGATAGGAGATACTTATTATATCACCTCTATATACTGTATGTATGTTATATGTATTATATACTGCACCTCTATATACTGCATGTATGTTATATGTATTATATACTGCACCTCTATATACTGTATGTATGTTATATGTATTATATACTGCACCTCTATATACTGTATGTATGTTATATGTATAATATACTGCACCTCTATATACTGTATGCATGTTATATGTATTATATACTGCACCTCTATATACTGTATGTATGTTATATGTATTATATACTGCACCTCTATATACTGTATGTATGTTATATGTATTATATACTGCACCTCTATATACTGTATGTATGTTATATGTATAATATACTGCACCTCTATATACTGTATGTATGTTATATGTATTATATACTGCACCTCTATATACTGTATGTATGTTATATGTATTATATACTGCACCTCTATATACTGTATGTATGTTATATGTATTATATACTGCACCTCTATATACTGTATGTATGTTGTATGTATTATATACTGCACCTCTATATACTGTATGTATGTTGTATGTATTATATACTGCACCTCTATATACTGTATGTATGTTATATGTATTATATACTGCACCTCTATATACTGTATGTAAGTTATATGTATTATATAATGCACCTCTATATACTGTATGTATGTTATATATGTTATATACTGCACCTCTATATACTGTGTGTATGTTATATGTATTATATACTGCACCTCTATATACTGTATGTATGTTATATGTATTATATACTGCACCTCTATATACTGTATGTACGTTATATGTATTATATACTGCACCTCTATATACTGTATGTATGTTATATGTATTATATACTGCACCTATATATACTGTATGTATGTTATATGTATTATATACTGCACCTCTATATACTGTATGTATGTTATATGTATTATATACTGCACCTCTATATACTGTATGTATGTTATATGTAGTATATACTGCACCTCTATATACTGTATGTATGTTATATGTATTATATACTGCACCTCTATATACTGTATGTATGTTATATGTATTATATACTGCACCTCTATATACTGTATGTATGTTATATGTATTATATACTGCACCTCTATATACTGTATATATGGTATATGTATTATATACTGCAACTCTATATACTGTATGTTATATGTATTATATACTGCACCTCTATATACTGTATGTATGTTATATGTATTATGTACTGCACCTCTATATACTGTATGTATGTTATATGTAATATATACTGCACCTCTATATACTGTATGTATGTTATATGTATTATATACTGCACCTCTATATACTGTATGTATGTTATATGTATTATATACTGCACCTCTATATACTGTATGTAAGTTATATGTATTATATACTGCACATCTCTATACTGTATGTACGTTATATGTATTATATACTGCACCTCTATATACTGTATGCATGTTATATGTATTATATACTGCACCTCTATATACTGTATGTATGTTATATGTATTATATACTGCACCTCTATATACTGTATGTATGTTATATGTATTATATACTGCACCTCTATATACTGTATTTATGTTATATGTATTATATACTGCACCTCTATATACTGTATGTAAGTTATATGTATTATATACTGCACATCTCTATACTGTATGTACGTTATATGTATTATATACTGCACCTCTATATACTGTATGCATGTTATATGTATTATATACTGCACCTCTATATACTGTATGTATGTTATATGTATTATATACTGCACCTCTATATACTGTATGTATGTTATATGTATTATATACTGCACCTCTATATACTGTATTTATGTTATATGTATTATATACTGCAACTCTATATACTGTATGTATGTTATATGTATTATATACTGCACCTCTATATACTGTATGTATGTTATATGTATTATATACTGCACCTCTATATACTGTATGTATGTTATATGTATTATATACTGCACATCTATATACTGTATGTATGTTATATGTATTATATACTGCACCTCTATATACTGTATGTATGTTATATGTATTATATACTGCACCTCTATAGACTGTATGTATGTTATATGTATTATATACTGCACATCTATATACTGTATGTATGTTATATGTATTATATACTGCACCTCTATATACTGTATGTATGTTATATGTATTATATACTGCACATCTATATACTGTATGTATGTTATATGTATTATATACTGCACCTCTATATACTGTATGTATGTTATATGTATTATATACTGTATCTCTATATACTGTATGTATGTTATATGTATTATATACTGCACCTCTATAGACTGTATGTATGTTATATGTATTACTAGAGGGAGGACCCGGCTTCGCACGGGTATATTGCATTTTATGTTTGTGTAGTGGCCCCATAAGAATTGTGCAATTTTGCACTGGTGTATTTTGTATGTGGTTTGTGTGTATGTCCATAAGCGTCATGTGATTATGTGTATCTCATTTTGAATGTCAGTAAAAAACCTGTGATCAGTTGTTATGGATACCTGGAGTAAAGCTGTATCTAATCCTTCCCCGTGTAGTACTGTGTTTAGACGCAAGTATCCAATCCTTGTTGTTGTGGTACTTTGTGCAGATGCACATATCTAATCCTCCCCGTGTGGTATTGTGTGGAGAGGCGCGTATCTAATCCTCCAGTAAGTGAAACTGTGTGCAGACGCGCGTATCTAATGACTCTGGCAACTGGTACTGTGTGCAGATGCGCGTATCTAATCCTCCCCCATGTGGAACTGTGTGCTGAGACGTGTATCTAATTCTCTGGCTTGTGGTACTGTGTGCAGAGGCCTGTATCTAATCCTCCAAAGTGTGGTACTGTGTTCAGATGCACGTATCTAATCCTCCCCTGTGTGGTATTGTGTGAAGAGGCACGTATCTAATCCTATGGCATGTGGAACTGTGTAAAGACGTGGGTATCTAATCCTACAGCATGTGGTACTGTATTCAGACATGTGTATCTAATCCTATGGCATGTACAACTGTGTGAAGATGGATATATTTATTGCTCTGGCGTGTGGATCTGTAAGCAGACGCACGTATCTAATCCTACGGCATGTGGTACTGTGTGCAGACCTGCTTATCTAATCCTCTGGTGTGTGGATCTGTGTGCAGACGCATGTATCCAATCCCCCGTCGTATGGTATTGTGTGCAGACGCGCGTATCTAATCCTCCGGCGTGTGAAACTGTGTGCATTCGCACTTATCTAATCCTCCGGCGTATGGAACTGTGTGCAGATGCGCATATCTAATCCTCCTCCATGTGGTACTGTGTGCAGATGCGCATATCTAATCCTTCCCCGTGTGATACTGTGTGTATAAACGCGTATCTAATTCTCTGGCGGTGGTACTATGTGAAGAAAGGCGTATCTAATCCTTCAGCGTGTGTAACTGTGTGCAGACGCGCACATCTAACCCTCGGTCGTGTGGTACTGTGTGCAGATGCACATATCTAATCCTCCCCTGTGTGGTATTGTGTGAAGAGGCGCGCATCTAATCCTACAGCATGTGGAACTGTGTGTAGACATGGGTATCTAATCCTAAGCCATGTGGTACTTTGTGCTTACGTGCGTATCTAATCCTACAGAATTTGGTACTGTGTGCAGACGCACTTATCTAATCCTCTGGCATGTGGTACTGTGTTCAGACGCGCGTATCTAATCCTTCCCTGTGTGGTATTGTGTGAAGAGGCGCATATCTAATCCTTGTTTTGTTTTAAATTCTCATTTTATTGAAAAGTTTGAAACATTAAAAAGTACAAAGGTGAAAAGAGCATCCGTTACAATCATACATCCAAACAATTGAAAAATTGAAAAGAGCAATTACAAATAACATCTTGATGACAAAGACAACAGGTAAATAGGGGCCCATCGTCCAGGCGGCCCCAGTGTCACATTATGCCGAATATGGCAGTAAAGGAAATAAACTGTCCAATGACATATAAAATTATTACATTTTAAGAGTAAGTGGGATTAAACCACCAAAAAAAAGGTAAATAGGGAGGGGGGGAGAGGGGGGGAACAGGTACGTTGGAGTGGGTAGGATGAGGAAATCAGGGAAGGCGGAAAGAAAGGGAAGAGGCAGGGAGACGGTATTCCCATCCAGTCAGACAGTAGAAGAATACAATCATAGGTGTAGATATTCATAGGCTGGCTCTACAGAACGAGTACTAGGAAGTTACAAATATCAATCTGTGTGTATAGACGTATTTTGGTCCAAGAACCACGGTTTCCAGGTTTTCAGGAAATTCTCATGTGTACCTGTGGACCAACTTAAAAGTTCCTCGAAACGAGCAACTTGTGAGACCTTCTCATTCCAGTGTGAGATCGGAGGGGCAGATGGATTTAACCAATAATAGGGTATCAAAGACTTGGCCAGTTCGATCAGATGTGTCTGGAGATTCCTCCGGTGGTGCCTGAAATCGTTTGAGGGGGTGGATAATAAAACAATTGCTGGAGTTAGATCAATAGGAGAGCCTGTAACCCTCTGAATAGCCGATTGGATCTGATCCCAATAATCCCTAATGATTGGACAGCTCCACCAGATGTGTAACATGGAGCCTTTTTCAGTTTTACATCTCCAGCATAAATCCGTGTCAGAGAGCCCACGATCATGTAGCCATATTGGGGTTCTGTACCACCTAGAGAGAACTTTGAAGTGTAGTTCCTGTAGCTTGACGCACTTGGAAAACCCATGGGAGTGCTTCAAAATATGAGACACCTCCTCCTCCGTGAATTGAATCTCAAGATCTTTTTCCCAATCTCTAACAAACTTCGGGGTCTCTACCTGAGCAACATCAAGTAAAATTTGTTTGCACTGAGCCAGATTCCATCTTTTATTGGAGGGTAGCGAAAGTATTTGTTCCAATTTAGTAAGAGGTCTAAAGAAGGCTCTTCGTATGGGGATCGATTTCAGGCACCAGCGAAAATGATCGTAATGAAGAGGGGTTATGTTAGAGAGAGTCATTCTTTCCTGAAGTTGCTCTAATGGGAGGGGTTCAAAATCCATAGTGTACAGTTCTGACAAAGTTAAATGCCTCAGTTGCGACCAGAAGCCACCGTAACCATCTATGGGGTTCTTTAATAGTTTTGGTGCAAGCTGAGCGGGACATAATCTAGAGGGAGGAGGGGCTAATTTATCTCTCCACTTCAACCAAATCCTACAAGGGCCTTTCAAAATACAATCCCAAGTCGGGTTTCTAAGATGTCGAGTCTCTGGGGTCCAGAGGTGAGAAATGAGACTTTGTCCATGCTGTAAGTCTGCCATCTCTCTAACTATAGAATTTTGTCTTGGGGAAGCTAAAGAGAGCCATCTCGACAATAAGTTCGCCTCATAGTACAGTGTTACATCAGGAAATTGGATACCACCTGCACTTTTCCTACAAATCAATTTGTCATAAGCCAGTCTCGCTGGCTTTCCTCTCCAGAGAAACCGGAGAAAAAGTGACCTGAGTGAGCCCAAGTATGTGTTAGGGAGATCGATCGGCAACATTTGGAGTTTATACAATAACTTTGGCAAAATATACATCTGTAACAAATTACGTCTGCCAAACCATGACAAGTAAGGGATGTCCATTTTTTGCAAAGAGGATTTTAAGTCATGTAAAAGAGGGAGAAAATTTTCCTTATATAAATTGAGAAGATTGCTGGTTAACTTCACTCCTAGATAAGTGATATGATCTCTTTTCCAGACGTAAGGGGACGAAGCCTCTAATTCCCTTCTAGTTTTGCTCGGAAGAGAGATCACAAGCACCTCAGACTTAGAAACATTCGGTTTGTAGTTCGATAACTTCCCATACTGTTCCATCAATTTAGTAAGTATGGGGAGCTCCTTGGCTGGATCCGTGACCAGAAACAAAACGTCATCGGCAAAGGCTACACTGTGCAATGCCCGGGAACCCACACGAAAGCCTACAATCTCGGGATGTAGTCTAGCAGCCTGTAATAACGTTTCGAGGGTAAGAATAAATAACGTGGGCGATAACGGACACCCTTGGCGGGTACCGTTTTGTATATAGAAAGGAGTAGAGAGAGTCCCATTAACCCGTAGCCTGGCATGTGGTTCTGTGTAAAGCGAAAAGACCATCTGGACAAAGACAGGCGGAAAGCCAAAAGATTTAAGGGTGGCTGCCATGAAGGACCAATTGACTCTATCAAAGGCCTTCTCGGCGTCAACACCGAGAAGGACCAATGACTTGCCTGAGGATTTAGCCAGCGCTATGGCATGCAACAACTTATGTGCATTGTCTTTGCCCTCCCTTCCTTTGACAAAACCTGCTTGTTCTTCGTGGATGAGTTTGGGGACAATGGCTTTCAATCTATTTGCGAGCAGTTTAGCCCAAATCTTAATATCCTGATTCAGGAGGGAAATGGGGCGGTAATTTCCGCACTGCGTTGAATCCTTGCCTTCCTTAGCTATCAAGGTTATAAAGGCCTCTTGAGACTGTTTAGGAAGTTTTTCGCCAGAGATCAGGGCATTGCACAGTGCAGCCAGCTGGGGAAGAAGAACATCTTGCAACTTCTTATAATACATGGCCGTCAGACCGTCCGGCCCCGGGCTTTTCCCTAATGGAAAACTTTGTAAAACATTTTGCAATTCTGGGACAGTAACAGGGGCAAGCAATTTCTCTACATCCTCCGAGGGGACAGTCGGGAGTTGCAATTTTTGTAGAAAGAGGAGTGTCTGTCTATCCCTCTCTTCGGGTGCGTCTGCCTTCTCAATATTATAAAGTTTTTCGTAATAATCTCTAAAGATTCTAGCAATTTCAAGTGTATTACAATGTGTGATCCCTGAGGCATCTTTAATCGAAGAAATAAATGATTTTGCCTTCGCTTTCTTCACTAGGGTCGACATAGTTTTGCCCCCTTTATCTCCATGTGAGTACACACGAAGTTTGTGATAAAGTTGATTCTTAGCTTGTTGTTTCTGAAAAATGCGCTGCAATCTCTCCCTAAGCGCCACTAGATCCTTTTGTATAGAGGCTAACTGTGTCCGTTTATGAGCCCGTTCTAAGTTAGAGATCTGAGCTAAAAGGGAGTCTATTTCAAGCTGCTTTTTCTTCTTAAGCAGTGAGCCTCTCGCTATCAATAGACCTCTGACATAGGCCTTATGAGCCTCCCAGATAGAGCCCGTGGATACTTCATTAGATTGGTTAATACGGAAGAACTCCCCAAGCCTAAGTCTAAGCTCATCTAAAAACACTGCGTCACTCAAAAGCGTCTCATTTAGCGTCCAGTTCCATTCAGTTGGCGTAATTTCAGGTATCACAACGGAGATTGAGACTGGACCGTGATCTGAAAGGGTCGCATAGCCTATATCTGAACCAGTAAGATTGGTAAGAAGCGATTTAGAGCAAAACACATAATCTAAACGCTGATGTGAGTTATATTTAGGAGAAAAATGCGTGAAGTCCTTGACATTTGGGTGCAAAGATCTCCAAGTGTCAATCAGATGACAATCATGGAAGGTTTTAAGAAGAGAAGCTAAAGCTACTTGTGAGACTGCTGATTTCCCGGTTGAAGTGTCTAATAGTGGGTTTAAGGTGACATTTAAGTCTCCTCCCATCACTATTTCTCCTTCTGCAAATTGTTGGAGATCACTAAGCGTCTGTTTGATCCAGCTCACCTGGCCTTGGTTAGGCGCATACAGGCAAGCGAAGGTGAGGGGTCTGGTAGCCAAGGTCCCCTTAACAAATAAGTATCTACCCTCTGCGTCCATCTGTGACTGTTTACAAGCGAAGGGGACAGAGCGGTGGAACGCAATCGCCACCCCTTTGGACGCAGACGTAGGGTGTGAACTAAAGAACCATTGGTCGAAATATTTTTTTGGAAAATTGGGCAAATTAGTGGCTTTAAAATGAGTCTCCTGTAGCATTATCACTTCCGCCTTCAATTTTTGGACTAACCGCAGAATCCCATGTCTCTTCTGTGGAGAGTTAAAACCGTTCACATTTAGAGAAGTGATTGAGAGCGACGCCATAACTACAGATGCAGACCAAAGCAAGGACTTCACTACTCAATAAAACGTAACACCGTCTCTAGTACCGTAAAGAGGGAGGGGGGGGGATAGGGTATAGGAAATGAAATATACGGTTAAGAATGGAGAGAGGGGGGGGGGGGAAGGAAGGTGGGTCAATGGAAAAAAATCTCTGAAAAACACTAGGGACCTAGATGCCCAAACGAAGTGCACCTACATCCGAGTGTTATCCAATGTAAAATAAACACAATTATAAGAGGAATAATGTTGCTAACAAGAAGATGATAGGGACAGAACAATTTGGAGATAGGTCTGATCGGAATTCCAGCCCTATCAGTCTCCCTGGATACAAACCGCTGGAGAAAGTAGCATAAAAGATACGGCTACTAAGTAAAACATACAACTGCTGAAAAAAAAAAGAAAGTACAGAAGTGTATAAATCTATAACACCTGTAAATAACTATACACTGCATTGTACATCCATAAACTAGGAAATACAATCAAGTTAGTATAGCACTGAGGCACATATAAACCGTGCAATCTTGGGCAAAAACAATAAGAAACCTTTCACGGGACTCCTTGCCTCGAACGTGCCAGGAACTTTTTAATTTTTGGTGACTTGGCGCAGCGCCCCTCAGACCACTGGTCGCAATCTGGCAAGTCCGGCCAATCTGGAAGTGGGGGTGTTGGTAGCCAGGAAGGAATGTCCAACGGCTCTATGCGGAGTTGAGCCCAGAGAGAGGGTAGGTCTGATGGGGAGTGTACCGTAATCCTCCTCCCTTTGTAATGAACAGCCAGACCGAAGGGGTACAGCCATGCGTATTTTATATCTTTCGCTCTGAGGATGTCCAGCAATGGTTTAAGCAGTCTACGTTTAGCCAGAATAGAAGGGGCAATGTCCTGAAAAATAGACACTTCAGACTCTGCATAAGTTATAACAGGCTTATTCCTTGCAGCAGTTAAAATGTCCGCCACATCCGGATACATCAGTAGGCCGCAAATTACATCACGTGGAGGCTCCCCCTGTTGGGGTTTAGGCCGGAGTGCTCTATGAATCCTCTCAATCTTAATGTCCTTAGCCCTGTCAGGGCCTAAAAGTTCAGCAAAAATAGCCAATGCCGTGTCATTTAGGTTTTCATTATTATCTTGTTCTGGTATCCCCTTTAATCTCAAGTTTTTCCTCCTCCCTCTGTTTTCTTGGTCTTCCACAAGCACCAATGATCTGTCTATATATTCCTTATACACGGCCATCCTAGCAGCAACAGAAGTAGCATGGTTAGTAAGAGCCATGGCCCCGTTTTCTAATTGAGACACCCGCTGCCCCATATGCTGTAAATCTGACCTGATTGCCGCCAGCTCCGACATAACCGGGTGAAGAGCCTTAGTCAAGGCTTTCTGTAGCATCGCCATAGACACAGTGGCTTGTCCGGTCTCTTGCTGCTGAGACTGGTCTGTGAGCGCCACACTCTCTGCCTCCGAATCCTCTTCCGACTCATATCCTCTGCGTGTGCCCGGCGCCATCTTGGAAGGCCTAGCAGGTGAGTACCCGACCTTCTTCCTCGCTGATTTGTGCAAAACTCCCAAGTGTTTCGACTGATTTGGGGTCCCGGGGGGATCCGGGCCCCGTTCTTTACCATTTTTGCCCATGGTAGTAGCCGTATCAGCTATCAGGGAGTCCGAAAAAGGGCTGCGTGTGAGGAGCTCAGCAGGCTTGCATCCTACACCGTGCGCGGTCAGACTCCGCCCGCGCATATCTAATCCTACGACATGTGGTACTGCGTACAGACATGCGTATCTAATCCTACGGCATGTGGTACTGTGTGCAGACGCGTGTATCAAATCCTATGGTGTGTACAACTGTGTGAAGACACGTGTATCTAATCCTCCCCTGTGTGATATTGTGTGAAGAGGAGCGTATCTAATCCTACGGCGTGTGGAACTGTGTGCAGACGCGCATATCTAATCCTATGGCATGTGGTACTGTGTGTAGATGCGCGTATCTAATCCTCCCCGTGTGATACTGTGTGCTGAGACGCGTATCTAATTCTCTGGCTTGTGGTACTGTGTGCAGAGGCATGTATCTAATCCTCCAAAGTGTGATACTGTGTGCACACACATGTATCTAATCCTCCCCTGTGTGGTATTGTGTGAAGAGGCACGTATCTAATCCTTCGGCGTGTGGAACTATGTGTAGACGCATGTATCTAATCCTACGGCATGTGGTACTGTGTGCAGACGTGTGTATCTAATCCTATGGTGTGTACAAATGTGTGCAGACGCACGTATCTAATCCTCTGGAGTGTGGAACTGTGTGTAGATGCGTGTATCTAATCCTACGGCATGTGGTACTGTGTGCAGACTTGTGTATCTAATCCTATGGCGTGTACAACTGTGTGAAGACACGTGTTTCTAATCCTCCCCTGTGTGGTATTATGTGAAGAGGCACGTATCTAATCCTACGGCGTGTGGAACTGTGTGTAGACGCGCGTATCCAATCCCCCGGCATGTGGTACTGTGTGCAGACGCGCGTATCTAATCCTACGGCATGTGGTACTGTGTGCAGATGCGTGTATCTAATGCTATGGCGTGTACAACTGTGTGAAGACACGTGTATCTGATCCTCCCCTGTGTGGTATTGTGTGAAGAGGCGCATATCTAATCCTCCCCCGTGTGATACTGTGTGCGGAGACGCGTATCTAATTCTCTGGCTTGTGGTACTGTGTGCAGAGGCATGTATTTAATCCTCCAAAGTGTGTTATTGTGTGAAGAGGCGCATATCTAATCCTTCGGCGTGTGGAACTATGTGTAGACACGCGTCTCTAATCCTACTGCATGTGGTACTGTGTGCAGACACGTGTATCTAATCCTATGGCGTGTACAACTGTGTGCAGATGCGCGTATCTAATCCTCTAGAGTGTGGAACTGTGTGTAGACACCTGTATCTAATCCTTTGGCATGTGGAACCGTGTGCAGACGCACGTATCAAATTGTTCAGTGTGTGTAACTGTGTGCAGAAGTGCGTATTTAATTCTCTGGTGTGTGGGAATGTGTGCAGACCCGTGTATCTAATTCTACGGCATGTGGTACTGTGTGTAGATGCACGTATCTAATCCTACGGCATGTGGTACTGTGTGTAGATGTGCGTATCTAATCCTATGGCATGTGGTACTGTGTGCAGACGCGTGTATCTAATCCTATGGCGTGTACAACTGTGTGAAGACACGTGTATCTAATCCTCCCCTGTGTGGAATTGTGTGAAGAGGCACGTATCTAATCCTACAGCGTGTGGAACTCTGTGTAGACGCGCATATCCAATCCCCCTGCATGTGGTACTGTGTGCAGACGCGCGTATCTAATCCTATGGCATGTGGTACTATGTGTAGACGTGCGTATCTAATTCTCCCCCTTGTGATACTGTGTGCTGAGACGCGTATCTAATTCTCTGGCTTGTGGTACTGTGTGCAGAGGCATGTATCTAATCCTCCAAAGTGTGGTACTGTGTGCACACATACATATCTAATCCTCCCCTGTGTGGTATTGTGTGAAGAGGCGCGTATCTAATCCTTCGGCATGTGGAACTATGTGTAGACGCACGTATCTAATCCTACTGCATGTGGTACTGTGTGCAGACGCGTGTATCTAATCCTATGGCGTGTACAACTGTGTGCAGACGTGCATATCTAATCCTCTGGAGTATGGAACTGTGTGTAGACGCGCGTATCTAATCCTTCGGCATGTGGAACCGTGTGCAGATGCACGTATCAAATCCTTCAGTGTGTGGAACTGTGTGCAGAAGTGCGTATTTATTCCTCTGGTGTGTGGGACTGTGCGCAGACCCGTGTATCTAATCCTGTGGCGTCCGATACTGTGTGCTGATCTGTGTATCTAATCCTCTGATGCGTGTATCTCAGTTTGGATATCAGTGCTGGGTTGTGCATGTGGAGTGACTGTGTATTGCAGTTGGAATATGAGTGAAAGACTTGCAGGTTTGTATTGGCTAAGGGGGGGGGGGGGCACTGTGTTTGGAATGCTGTATCTCAGCAACGGTACGTCCGAGCGAGTTGGAGTCTTGTCTTAAACCTTCCTGGATATCTGAAGTATCTCTGTACCAAATTTGGTGAAGATCGGTCCAGTCATTTGATTTGCATTAGAGAACAGACAGACAGACAGACGGACAGACAGACAAGAATTTATTTTTATAATATAGAGATACACTTCACCTCTATATACTGTATGTATGTTATATGTATTATATACCACACCTCTATATACTGTATGTATGTTATATGTATGGTATACTGCACCTCTATATACTGTACTAGAGGGAGGACCCGGCTTCGCACGGGTATATTACATGTTATGTTTGTGTAGTGGCCCCATAAGAATTGTCCAATTTTGCACTGGTGTATTTTGTATGTGGTTTGTGTGTATGTCCATAAGCATCATGTGATTATGTGTATCTCATTTTGGATGTCAGTGAAAAACCTGTGATCAGTTGTTATGGATACCTGGAGTAAAGCTGTATCTAATCCTTCCCCGTGTAGTACTGTGTTTAGTCGCAAGTATCTAATCCTTGTTGGTGTGGTACTGTGTGCAGATGCACATATCTAATCCTCCGGCATGTGGTACTGTGTGCAGATGCACACATCTAATCCTCCCCTGTGTGGTATTATGTGAAGAGGCGCATATCTAATCCTCCGGTAAGTGAAACTGTGTGCAGACGCGCATATCTAATCTTATGGCATGTGGTACTGTGTGCAGACGTGTGTATCTAATCCTCTGGCGAGTGGTATTGTGTGCAGTGCACGTATCTAATCCTCCTCCGTGTGGTACTATGTGCTGAGATGCATATCTAATTCTTTGGCATGTGGTACTGTGTGCAGAGGCATGTATCTAATCCTCCAAAGTGTGGTACTGTGTTCAGATGCACGTATCTAATCCTCCCCATGTGGTATTGTGTGAAGAGGTGCGTATCTAATCCTATGGCATGTGGAACTGTGTGTAAACACGAGTATCTAATCCTACAGCATGTGGTACTGTGTGCATGCACGCGTATCTAATTCTATGACACGCATATCTAATCCTCTGGCGTGTGTAACTGTAAACAGACGCGCATATCTAATCCTATGGCATGTGGTATTGTGTGCAGACGTGTGTATCTAATCCTCCCCCGTGTGGTACTGTGTGCTGAGATGCGTATCTAATTCTCTGGCTTGTGGTACTGTGTGCAGAGGCATGTATCTAATCCTCCAAAGTGTGGTACTGTGTGCAGACACACGTATCTAATCCTCCCCTGTGTGGTATTGTGTGAAGATGCGCATATCTAATCCTACGGCATGTGGTACTGTGTGCAGACGTGCGTATCTAATCCTACAGCACGTGGTACTTCACACAATACCATACAGGGGAGGATTAGATATGTGTGTCTGCACACAGTACCACACTTTGGAGGATTAGAATCATGCCTTTGCACACAGTACCACAAGCCAGAGAATTAGATACGCGTCTGAGAAGATAACCTGACCACTATAAGGACATCATGGCTGGTTATCAGGAGGACACTGCATGTATGAGAAGATAACCTGACCACAATAAGGACATCATGGCTGGTTATCAGGAGGACACTACATGTATGAGAAGATAACCCAACAACAATAAGGACATCATGGCTGGTTATCAGGAGGACACTACATGTACGAGAAGATAACCTGACCACAATAAGGACACCATGGCTGGTTATCAGGAGAACACTACATGTATGAGAAGATAACCGGACCACAATAAGGACACCATGGCTGGTTATCAGGAGGACACTACATGTATGAGAAGATCACCTGACCACAATAAGGACACCATGGCTGGTTATCAGGAGGACACTACATGTATGAGAAGATAACCTGACCACAATAAGGACACCATGGCTGGTTATCAGGAGGACACTACATGTATGAGAAGATAACCTGACCACAATAAGGACACCATGGCTGGTTATCAGGAGGACACTACATGTATGAGAAGATAACCTGACCACAATAAGGACATCATGGCTGGTTATCAGGAGGACACTACATGTATGAGAAGATAACCTGACCACAATAAGGACACCATGGCTGGTTATCAGTACACTACAAATAACCATCACATAAATGACATCATGGGTGGGATTCTGGTTTCCAGTCTATAGAATTTCCTGAATTCTTTGCCATATCTTTCAGTAACCGATCGAGATAAAATAATATTTAGATATTTATAATGTATGAAGCTTTACGTGTTCCTTAAGAACTAACCTCTACCCTATTATGTCTTCTAAGGTTATCTTACACAAATATGAGTGACATGACTTATTACATCTTACAGAAGATATCACTTACATTGAACATCATCATCTTTGTCCTTGGGATTATCGGTAATGGATTAGTCATCTGGATTGCCGGATTCAGGATGAAGAAGACAATCAGCGCCGTGTGGTTCCTCAACCTGGCCATAGCGGACTTCTTATGCTGTGCTGGCATTCTTCTGCTCATTGCATTATATCTGCACATTGTCCTAGATCCACCAAATGTAGATCTTTTCTGTTTATTGAGCGTTATTATGTTCTCACTAAATGTGAGCGCCAGTGTTTTTTTCTTGACAGCCATGAGTATTGACCGCTGTGTATCTGTCATGTGGCCACTTTGGGCTAAAGTTCACTGGACACGTAGACTAGTGAGGATCACTGCAGGAGGCATCTGGGGGCTGAGTTTGTTCTCAGCAGGTTTGGTGTGGTACTCTAATAGATGGTGCATAAAATCTAGGAATTACGAAGACTATGTGTATAAACGAAAGCTAATAAAGGACATTGAGCTGGTCGGGTTAGTTATGATGTTTGTGATCCCTTTTCTCATCATCTTGACCAGTTATGTGATCATCTTCCTCAAACTTAGAAAAAGTAAAAGACCCCAGAGATCTGAAAGGACCTACAGGATCATCCCTCTTATTATATTGTGTTTCTTCATCTGCTGGGCTCCATTCTACATCCGGCCACTGATACCTACAGGTTATTTAAGTCCTATTCAGGTTTACACGATACTTATTATTGTTACCAACCTCGCTTACCTTAATAGTTGTATCAATCCAATCATTTATGTTCTTATGGGCCAAGATTTTAGACATATTTTCTTAAGATCTATCCCCGCCAGGCTTGAAAATGCATTAACTGAACAGGTTGAGACCCTAAGCAGAGAATCAGAGGATTTAGAACTACAATAACGCTCACTGATATTTGTTTTCTAATTACTCATATAGACAAAATATCCTGAAATATTCCACTTTGCACATGGATCAAACAATCAAATCAGCATTTCCATTCTCTTGTTAACTTTCCTGTGTAGACTGGGAAAGTCAGCAGAGTCATCTCATCATCTTTAGAGGAGAAGGTCGGCAGAGTCGTCTCATTGTTATTAACGTCCCATCAGAGTTTCATCAATATAAAATTGTCAATATAAATCTGTTCACGGACAATTTTTATCTATGATTATAATATCAGTAAATTACAGTAGGTTTCGCAGTTTTCTGACATCTTTTATAGTTATCTGTTCATTAGATATTCTAGTATTAGTAGTAATAATAATAATCAGAGATGAGCGAACAGTGAAATATTTGAGATTCGATATTCATTTCGAGTAGAGCCTCAATATTCGACTACTCGATCAAATATCGAATCCCATTATAGTCTATGGGAAAAAATGCTCGTTTCAGGGGAAACCACTATTCGACTAAAGGAGAGTCACCAAGTCCACGAATAGCAGGAGGAGAGTGTTTAGGAGGGGCGCTGTGCAGTTGAAGCACACAGACCCCATTATAGTCTATGGGTCCGTGCGCTTTAACTGCAAAGCGCTTGCAGTTGCACTGATAAAAAGTAAGCTCCCTCGTAACCGCAAGCTGCCAGCTCACCTAACTAGCAAAGATGAGCCTGCGGCAAATCAACGCTGGTTCTGCAGCAGGCTCGTCCTTGCTAGTCGGGAGAGCTGGCAGCTTGCTGTTACAAGGGAACTTACTTTTTCTCATAGGAATGAATTTACCAGTGTACAGCATTCGGCCAATCAACGTTGGTTCTGCCAGAGGCTCGTCTTTGAGTAGGCGGAGTCTATAATCGTACCACAATGGAGACTGTTGTGGTCCGATCTTAGACTCCGCCTCCTCACACACGAGCCTCCTGCAGAACCAGCATTAATTGGCTGAATGCTGTACACTGACCAATCAACGCTGGTCAATTCATTCCTATGAGAAACAGTAAGCTCCCTCTTAACAGCAAGCTGCCAGCTCTCCCACTAGCAAGGACGAGCCTGCTGCAGAACCAGCGTTGATTTGCCGAATGCTATACACTGTATGGTATTCGGCCAATCAACGCTGGTTCTGAATCAAATTTACTGCGACTAGCGAGTAGTATTCGATCGAGTATGAATATTTCGAATACCGTAGTATTCTATCCAATACCTACTTGCTCATCTCTAATAATAATCTGTTACCTGAATGTAAAGTCTCAACTTCCTATACTCCACTTGTCAGAATTAGTATTGTACACCTTACCCTACCAGCTAGTATATACTGGGTGCTCTATAATGTGCTATATACAGACCAACATTTATTCTTATGATATATAGTCATAAATGAATTACATTGACCCTTTCACTTCCATTGTCCACCAGAGAAGTTTTAATAGGAAAGTTGTGTATTATAGTCAGGGGCGTCTTATAACCAAAAAAAATCATTATATACCTGTTATATTCTATTCAGTATATCTAACTAATATAAAACATTAAAATTCTCAAAATATCATTAAAATCTTTAAGTTGTATCTAAATGTTTTACCAGTTACATAATGTTACTAATGTATGTATTTCTATAAAATGCAGGTTATCAAAGATCTATATAGAGATAAAAGTTGTAAGCTTATTTCTCTATATAATGTGGACAATGTTTTATTAATAATGCAATAAATAAATAAATATAAATATATATATAAATAAATAATATAAATAAATAATAACAATTCTTTTGTAGTGTGATGAATGTCTGCACTCACTAGTATTGTACAGATGTCTGGCTGCTGATATCAAATACCGTTACTGGGTTCACATGGGCTCAAAATACTTAAAACACTTCACTTCGCTATAAAACCATTCGGCAGAAGTGACTATGAATATGAGACTGTGAACTATGTGACTGTGAGACAGGGACAGATGTACAGGAGGGTTAGCTAGGGATTACCTTTATTTAGGGGGGAATGTCACGCACCCAGCTCTTTGGGGCTTCATCTGGTCGGGATCTCTGTCAGCTTGCGATATACGCGAGCTGACTCTTTCCCATAGGAATGCATTGACCAGCGTTGATTGGTCGAATGCCATACAGAGTACAGCATTCGGCCAATCAACTCTGGTTCTGCCGGAGGCTCGTCTGTGAGAAGGCAGAGTATAAGATTGGAACCACAATGGAGACTGCTGTGGACCGATCTTAGACTCCGACTCCTCCGGCAGAACCTGCGTTGATTGGCCGAATGCTGTACTCTATATAGCATTTGGCCAATCAACGCTGGTCAATGCATTCCTAAGCCGAGATGTAGCAGTGCTGGCCGTGCCTCAGCTTGACTACTCCGGAGATGCACCCAAGCTGAGCGAACAGCCAGCACTGCTACAACAGAGATGAAGCAGAGCTGGCCATGTGCTCAGCTCAGCTACTTCGGAGATACAGTCCTATGAAAAAGTTTGGGCACCCCTATTAATCTTAATCATTTTTAGTTCTAAATATTTTGGTGTTTGCAGCAGCCATTTCAGTTTGATATATCTAATAACTGATGGACACAGTAATATTTCAGGATTCAAATGAGGTTTATTGTACTAACAGAAAATGCGCAATATGCATTAAACCAAAATTTGACCAGTGCAAAAATATGGGCACCTCAACAGAAAAGTGACATTAATATTTAGTACATCCTCCTTTTGCAAAGATAACAGCCTCTAGTCGCTTCCTGTAGCTTTTAGTCAGTTCCTGGATCCTGGATAAAGGTATTTTGGACCATTTCTTTCTACAAAACAATTCAAGTTCAGTTAAGTTTGATGGTCGCCGAACATGGACAGCCCGCTCTCAAATGATCTGAAAACAAAGATTTTTCAACATAGTTGTTCAGGGGAAGGATAAAAAACGTTGTCTCAGAGATTTAACCTGTCAGTTTCCACTGTGAGGAACATAGTAAGGAAATGGAAGACCACAGGGACAGTTCTTGTTAAGCCCAGAAGTGGCAGGCCAAGAAAAATATCAGAAAGGCAGAGAAGAAGAATGGTGAGAACAGTCAAGGACAATCCACAGACCACCTCCAAAGAGCTGCAGCATCATCTTGCTGCAGATGGTGTCACTGTGCATCGGTCAACTATACAGCGCACTTTGCACAAATAGAAGCTGTATGGGAGGGTGATGAGAAAGAAGCCGTTTCTGCACGTACGCCACAAATAGAGTTGCCTGAGGTATGAAAAAGCACATTTGGACAAGGCAGCTTCATTTTGGAAACAAAAATTGAGTTGTTTGGTTATAAAAAAAGGCTTTATTAGAGATGAGCGAACAGTGTTCTATCGAACTCATGTTCGATCGGATATTAGGCTGTTCGGCATGTTCGAATCGAATCGAACACCGCGTGGTAAAGTGCGCCATTACTCGATTCCCCTCCCACCTTCCCTGGCGCCTTTTTTGCTCCAATAACAGCGCAGGGTAGGTGGGACAGGAACTACGACACCGGTGACGTTGAAAAAAGTAGGCAAAACCCATTGGCTGCCGAAAACATGTGACCTCTAATTTAAAAGAACAGCGACGCCCAGCTTCGCGTCATTCTGAGCTTGCAATTCACCGAGGACGGAGGTTTCCGTCCAGCTAGCTAGGGCTTAGATTCTGGGTAGGCAGGGACAGGCTAGGATAGGAAGGAGAAGACAACCAACAGCTCTTGTAAGAGCTAAATTCCAGGGAGAAGCTTGTCAGTGTAACGTGGCACTGACGGGCTCAATCGCCGCAACCCAGCTTTCCCAGGATCCTGAATGGAATACACTGTCAGTGTATTCCCGTATACCCGATATATACCCCGATACCCGTTCCAACGGTGTGCCCCCCCACCTTCACCCCAGAAATACCCTGCAAGTCCCCTAGCAATAGAATTGGGGCTATATACACCCACAATTTTTACTACTGGTATACAGTGCCATTGTCTGACTGGGAATTCAAAGAATATATTGGGAATACAAATACCCTCATTTCTTGCTACTGCCATATAGTGCCAGTGTCTGACTGGGAATTCAAAGAATATATTGGGGTTACGTGCACCCACAATTTTTACTACTGGTATACAGTGCCATTGTCTGACTGGGAATTCAAAGAATATATTGGGAATACAAATACCCTCATTTCTTGCTACTGCCATATAGTGCCAGTGTCTGACTGGTAATTCAAAGAATATATTGGGGTTACGTGCACCCACAATTTTTACTACTGGTATACAGTGCCATTGTCTGACTGGGAATTCAAAGAATATATTGGGAATACAAATACCCTCATTTCTTGCTACTGCCATATAGTGCCAGTGTCTGACTGGGAATTCAAAGAATATATTGGGGTTACGTGCACCCACAATTTTTACTACTGGTATACAGTGCCATTGTCTGACTGGGAATTCAAAGAATATATTGGGAATACAAATACCCTCATTTCTTGCTACTGCCATATAGTGCCAGTGTCTGACTGGGAATTCAAAGAATATATTGGGGTTACGTGCACCCACAATTTTTACTACTGGTATACAGTGCCATTGTCTGACTGGGAATTCAAAGAATATATTGGGAATACAAATATCCTCATTTCTTGCTACTGCCATATAGTGCCAGTGTCTGACTGGGAATTCAAAGAATATATTGGGGTTACGTGCACCCACAATTTTTACTACTGGTATACAGTGCCATTGTCTGACTGGGAATTCAAAGAATATATTGGGAATACAAATACCCTCATTTCTTGCTACTGCCATATAGTGCCAGTGTCTGACTGGGAATTCAAAGAATATATTGGGGTTACGTGCACCCACAATTTTTACTACTGGTATACAGTGCCATTGTCTGACTGGGAATTCAAAGAATATATTGGGAATACAAATACCCTCATTTCTTGCTACTGCCATATAGTGCCAGTGTCTGACTGGGAATTCAAAGAATATATTGGGGTTACGTGCACCCACAATTTTTACTACTGGTATACAGTGCCATTATCTGACTGGGAATTCAAAGAATATATTGGGAATACAAATACCCTCATTTCTTGCTACTGCCATATAGTGCCAGTGTCTGACTGGTAATTCAAAGAATATATTGGGGTTACGTGCACCCACAATTTTTACTACTGGTATACAGTGCCATTGTCTGACTGGGAATTCAAAGAATATATTGGGAATACAAATACCCTCATTTCTTGCTACTGCCATATAGTGCCAGTGTCTGACTGGGAATTCAAAGAATATATTGGGGTTACGTGCACCCACAATTTTTACTACTGGTATACAGTGCCATTGTCTGACTGGGAATTCAAAGAATATATTGGGAATACAAATACCCTCATTTCTTGCTACTGCCATATAGTGCCAGTGTCTGACTGGGAATTCAAAGAATATATTGGGGTTACGTGCACCCACAATTTTTACTACTGGTATACAGTGCCATTGTCTGACTGGGAATTCAAAGAATATATTGGGAATACAAATACCCTCATTTCTTGCTACTGCCATATAGTGCCAGTGTCTGACTGGGAATTCAAAGAATATATTGGGGTTACGTGCACCCACAATTTTTACTACTGGTATACAGTGCCATTGTCTGACTGGGAATTCAAAGAATATATTGGGAATACAAATACCCTCATTTCTTGCTACTGCCATATAGTGCCAGTGTCTGACTGGGAATTCAAAGAATATATTGGGGTTACGTGCACCCACAATTTTTACTACTGGTATACAGTGCCATTGTCTGACTGGGAATTCAAAGAGTATATTGGGAATACAAATACCCTCATTTCTTGCTACTGCCATATAGTGTCAGTGTCTGACTGGGAATTCAAAGAATATATTGGGGTTACGTGCACCCACAATTTTTACTACTGGTATACAGTGCCAATTTCTAACTAGGAATTCAAAATGCGCAAGGCTCCCGGAAAGGGACGTGGACGAGGCCGTGGGCGAGGTCGGGGGAATGGTTCTGGGGAGCAAGGTAGCAGTGAAGCCACAGGGCGTCCCGTGCCTACTCCTGTGGGGCAGCAAGCATTGCGCCACTCCACAGTGCCAGGGTTGCTTGCCACATTAACTAAACTGCAGGGTACAAACCTTAGTAGGCCCGAGAACCAGGAACAGGTCTTGCAATGGCTGTCAGAGAACGCTTACAGCACATTGTCCAGCAGCCAGTCAGACTCTGCCTCCTCTCCTCCTATTACCCAACAGTCTTGTCTTCCTTCCTCCCAAAATTCCGAAGCTTTACAGAACAATAACCCAAACTGTCCCTGCTCCCCAGAGCTGTTCTCCGCTCCTTTCATTGTCCCTCAACCTGCCTCTCCACGTCACGATTCCACGAACCTAACAGAGGAGCATCTGTGTCCAGATGCTCAAACACTAGAGTCTCCTCCATCTCCGTTCGATTTGGTGGTGGATGACCAGCAACCCACCCTCATCGACGATGATGTGACGCAGTTGCTGTCAGGGCATCCAGTTGACTGGCGCATTGTGCGGGAGGAGGAGATGAGACAGGAGTTGGAAGAGGAAGTGGTGGATGATGAGGACACTGACCCGACCTGGACAGGGGGGATGTCAAGCGGGGAAAGTAGTGTGGATGTTGAGGCAGGTGCAGCACCAAAAAGGGTAGCTAGAGGCAGAGGCAGAGGTCAGCAGCTTAGGCGAAGCCAGGCCACACCCGGAATCTCCCAAGATGTTCCAGTTCGTACCCAGCCCCGAAAAACTCCCACCTCGAGGGCACGTTTCTCGAAGGTGTGGAGTTTTTTCAAGGAATGCGCCGAGGACAGATATAGTGTTGTCTGCACAATTTGCCTCTCGAAATTGATTAGGGGCTCTGAGAAGAGCAACCTGTCCACCACTTCAATGCGCCGTCATTTGGAATCCAAGCACTGGAATCAGTGGCAGGCAGCAACGGCAGGACAAAGGCCGCCTGCCGTTCACGCCACTGCCACTGCCTCTGCCTCTGCCTCTGCCACTGCCACTGCTGACTGTGCTGGCGATGCACTCCAGAGGACGAGCCAGGACACCACTTCATCTGCCTCCGCCACTTTGTTGACTTCTACCTCATCCTCCCCTGGTCCTGTCTTATCTCCTTCTCCTGCACCATCAAAGGCACCATCAGGCGTTTCTTTACAACAACCCACCATCTCTCAGACATTGGAGCGGCGGCAGAAATACACTGCTAACCACCCACACGCGCAAGCCTTGAACGCCAACATCGCTAAACTGCTGGCCCAGGAGATGTTGGCGTTCCGGCTTGTTGAAACTCCCGCCTTCCTGGACCTGATGGCAACTGCGGCACCTCGCTATGCCGTCCCTAGCCGTCACTACTTCTCCCGGTGTGCCGTCCCCGCCTTGCACCAGCACGTGTCACTCAACATCAGGCGGGCCCTTAGTTCCGCGCTTTGCACAAAGGTCCACTTGACCACCGACGCGTGGACAAGTGCATGCGGACAGGGACGCTACATTTCACTGACGGCACACTGGGTGAATGTAGTTGAGGCTGGGACTGCTTCCCAAACTGGCCCGGTGTACCTCGTCTCCCCGCCTAACATTCCTGGCAGGGACACGAGAAGAACACCCCCCTCCTCCTCCTCCTCTACCGCCTCCTCCTCCGCCACCGCCTCCTCCTCCGCCACCGCCTCCTCCTCCGCTGTTAGATTGACCCCAGCTACGAGTTGGAAATGTTGCAGCACTGGCGTTGGTAGACGTCAGCAGGCTGTGCTGAAGCTGATCAGCTTGGGGGACAGACAGCACACTGCCTCCGAGGTGAGGGATGCCCTCCTCGATGAGACGGCAATATGGTTTGAGCCGCTGCACCTGGGCCCAGGCATGGTCGTTTGTGATAACGGCCGGAACCTGGTAGCAGCTCTGGAGCTTGCCGGACTCCAACATGTTCCATGCCTGGCCCACGTCTTCAACCTAGTGGTGCAACGTTTCCTAAAGAGCTACCCCAATGTTCCAGAGCTACTGGTGAAAGTGCGGCGCATGTGCGCCCACTTTCGCAAGTCGACAGTAGCCGCTGCTAGCTTAAAATCTCTCCAGCAACGCCTGCATGTGCCACAACACCGGCTTTTGTGCGACGTCCCCACACGCTGGAACTCAACGTTTCAGATGTTGAATAGAGTGGTTGAGCAGCAGAGACCTTTGATGGAATACCAGCTACAAAACCCTAGGGTGCCACAAAGTCAGCTGCCTCAGTTTCACATCCATGAGTGGCCATGGATGAGAGACCTTTGTGACATCCTACGGGTCTTTGAGGAGTCCACAAGGAGGGTGAGCTCTGAGGATGCGATGGTGAGCCTTACAATCCCGCTCTTGTGTGTTCTGAGAGAATCCCTGATTGACATCAGGGATAACTCAGATCACACAGAGGAGTTAGGGATAGCATCCGATCCGTCACAGCTGGAGAGTAGGTCCACACATCTGTCCGCTTCACTGCGTTTAATGGAGGAGGAGGAGGAGGAGGAGGAGGAGGAGGAAGAAGAGTTGTCCGATGATGTGATGGTGATACAGGAGGCTTCCGGGCAACTTCGAATCGTCCCATTGTTGCAGCGCGGATGGGTAGACATGGAGGATGAGGAGGAAATGGAGATTGAACTTTCCGGTGGGGCCAGAGGAGTCATGCCAACTAACACTGTGGCAGACATGGCTGAGTTCATGTTGGGGTGCTTTACAACCGACAAGCGTATTGTCAAAATCATGGAGGACAACCAGTACTGGATCTTTGCTATCCTTGACCCCCGGTATAAAAACAACATCTCGTCTTTTATTCCGGTAGAGGGGAGGGCCAATCGCATCAATGCTTGCCACAGGCAATTGGTGCAGAATATGATGGAGATGTTTCCAGCATGTGACAGTGGCGGCAGGGAGGGCAGTTCCTCCAGTAGGCAACCAAGTTCTCACCGGTCCACACAAACGAGGGGCACACTGTCTAAGGTCTGGGACACCTTGATGGCACCCCCTCGCCAAAGTGCCGCCACGGAGGGTCCTAGTGTCACCAGGCGTGAGAAGTATAGGCGCATGTTGCGGGAATACCTTTCCGACCACAGCCCTGTCCTCTCCGACCCCTCTGCGCCCTACACATATTGGGTGTCGAAGTTGGACCTGTGGCTTGAACTTGCCCTATATGCCTTGGAGGTGCTGTCCTGTCCTGCCGCCAGCGTCCTATCTGAGAGGGTGTTCAGTGCAGCCGGTGGCATCATCACTGACAAGCGCACCCGTCTGTCAGCTGAGAGTGCCGACCGGCTCACTTTGATAAAAATGAACCACCACTGGGTAGAGCTGTCATTTTTGTGCCCACCTGTGTAAAGCACCCCAACATGAAACTCCATGTCTGTACTCAACCTCTCCAATTCCTCCGCATCCTCATACTCATCCACCATAAGCGTTGCACAATTCTGCTAATACTAGGCTCCCTCCAACATGATTTCCCCCAACTCTGCTGGTTAGAGGCTCCCTCCACCCTGATTTCCACCAACTCTGCTGGTTAGAGGCTCCCTCCACCCTGCTTTCCCACAACTCTGCTGGTTAGAGGCTCCTTCCACCATGAATTTGCCCAAACTGGGCTGTTTAGAGGCTCCCTCCACCATGAATTGGTCCAAACTGGGCTGGTTAGAGGCTCCCTCCACCATTAATTGGTCCAAACTGGGCTGGTTAGAGGCTCCCTCCACCATGAATTTCCCAAAACTTGGCTGTTTAGAGGCTCCCTCCACCATTAATTGGTCCAAACTGGGCTGGTTAGAGGCTCCCTCCACCATTAATTGGTCCAAACTGGGCTGGTTAGAGGCTCCCTCCACCATGAATTTGCCCAAACTGGGCTGTTTAGAGGCTCCCTCCACCATGAATTTGCCCAAACTGGGCTGGTTAGAGGCTCCCTCCACCATGAATTGGTCCAAACGGGTTTTTAGAGGCTCCCTTCACCATGAATTGGTCCAAACTTGGCTGTTTAGAGGCTCCCTCCACCATGAATTGGTCCAAACTGGGGTGGTTAGAGGCTCCCTCCACCATTAATTGGTCCAAACTGGGCTGGTTAGAGGCTCCCTCCACCATTAATTGGTCCAAACTGGGCTGGTTAGAGGCTCCCTCCACCATGAATTTGCCCAAACTGGGCTGGTTAGAGGCTCCCTCCACCATGAATTGGTCCAAACTGGGGTGGTTAGAGGCTCCCTCCACCATTAATTGGTCCAAACTGGGCTGGTTAGAGGCTCCCTCCACCATTAATTGGTCCAAACTGGGCTGGTTAGAGGCTCCCTCCACCATTAATTGGTCCAAACTGGGCTGGTTAGAGGCTCCCTCCACCATGAATTTGCCCAAACTGGGCTGGTTAGAGGCTCCCTCCACCATGAATTTGCCCAAACTGGGCTGTTTAGAGGCTCCCTCCACCATGAATTGGTCCAAACTGGGTTTTTTAGAGGCTCCCTCCACCATGAATTGGTCCAAACTGGGCTGGTTAGAGGCTCCCTCCACCATGAATTTCCCAAAACTTGGCTGTTTAGAGGCTCCCTCCACCATGAATTGGTCCAAACTGGGCTGGTTAGAGGCTCCCTCCACCATTAATTGGTCCAAACTGGGCTGGTTAGAGGCTCCCTCCACCATGAATTTGCCCAAACTGGGCTGTTTAGAGGCTCCCTCCACCATGAATTTGCCCAAACTGGGCTGGTTAGAGGCTCCCTCCACCATGAATTGGTCCAAACTGGGCTGGTTAGAGGCTCCCTCCACCATGAATTTCCCAAAACTTGGCTGTTTAGAGGCTCCCTCCACCATGAATTGGTCCAAACTGGGCTGGTTAGAGGCTCCCTCCACCATTAATTGGTCCAAACTGGGCTGGTTAGAGGCTCCCTCCACCATGAATTTGCCCAAACTGGGCTGTTTAGAGGCTCCCTCCACCATGAATTTGCCCAAACTGGGCTGGTTAGAGGCTCCCTCCACCATGAATTGGTCCAAACGGGTTTTTAGAGGCTCCCTTCACCATGAATTGGTCCAAACTTGGCTGTTTAGAGGCTCCCTCCACCATGAATTGGTCCAAACTGGGGTGGTTAGAGGCTCCCTCCACCATTAATTGGTCCAAACTGGGCTGGTTAGAGGCTCCCTCCACCATTAATTGGTCCAAACTGGGCTGGTTAGAGGCTCCCTCCACCATGAATTGGTCCAAACTGGGGTTTTTAGAGGCTCCCTCCACCATGAATTGGTCCAAACTTGGCTGTTTAGAGGCTCCCTCCACCATTAATTGGTCCAAACTGGGCTGGTTAGAGGCTCCCTCCACCATGAATTGGTCCAAACTGGGGTTTTTAGAGGCTCCCTCCACCATGAATTGGTCCAAACTTGGCTGTTTAGAGGCTCCCTCCACCATTAATTGGTCCAAACTGGGCTGGTTAGAGGCTCCCTCCACCATGAATTGGTCCAAACTGGGTTTTTTAGAGGCTCCCTCCACCATGAATTTGCCCAAACTGGGCTGTTTAGAGGCTCCCTCCACCATGAATTGGTCCAAACTGGGTTTTTTAGAGGCTCCCTCCACCATGAATTGGTCCAAACTGGGCTGGTTAGAGGCTCCCTCCACCATGAATTGGTCCAAACTGGGGTGGTTAGAGGCTCCCTCCACCATTAATTGGTCCAAACTGGGCTGGTTAGAGGCTCCCTCCACCATTAATTGGTCCAAACTGGGCTGGTTAGAGGCTCCCTCCACCATGAATTTGCCCAAACTGGGCTGGTTAGAGGCTCCCTCCACCATGAATTGGTCCAAACTGGGGTGGTTAGAGGCTCCCTCCACCATTAATTGGTCCAAACTGGGCTGGTTAGAGGCTCCCTCCACCATTAATTGGTCCAAACTGGGCTGGTTAGAGGCTCCCTCCACCATTAATTGGTCCAAACTGGGCTGGTTAGAGGCTCCCTCCACCATGAATTTGCCCAAACTGGGCTGTTTAGAGGCTCCCTCCACCATGAATTTGCCCAAACTGGGCTGGTTAGAGGCTCCCTCCACCATGAATTGGTCCAAACTGGGGTGGTTAGAGGCTCCCTCCACCATTAATTGGTCCAAACTGGGCTGGTTAGAGGCTCCCTCCACCATTAATTGGTCCAAACTGGGCTGGTTAGAGGCTCCCTCCACCATGAATTTGCCCAAACTGGGCTGTTTAGAGGCTCCCTCCACCATGAATTTGCCCAAACTGGGCTGGTTAGAGGCTCCCTCCACCATGAATTGGTCCAAACTGGGGTTTTTAGAGGCTCCCTCCACCATGAATTGGTCCAAACTGGGGTGGTTAGAGGCTCCCTCCACCATTAATTGGTCCAAACTGGGCTGGTTAGAGGCTCCCTCCACCATTAATTGGTCCAAACTGGGCTGGTTAGAGGCTCCCTCCACCATGAATTTGCCCAAACTGGGCTGTTTAGAGGCTCCCTCCACCATGAATTTGCCCAAACTGGGCTGGTTAGAGGCTCCCTCCACCATGAATTGGTCCAAACTGGGGTTTTTAGAGGCTCCCTCCACCATGAATTGGT
Source organism: Leptodactylus fuscus (assembly GCF_031893055.1). Lineage (NCBI taxonomy): Eukaryota > Metazoa > Chordata > Amphibia > Anura > Leptodactylidae > Leptodactylus > Leptodactylus fuscus. Next base: position 178,490,522 of record NC_134270.1, on the reverse strand, counting down.
CCAAACTGGGGTGGTTAGAGGCTCCCTCCACCATTAATTGGTCCAAACTGGGCTGGTTAGAGGCTCCCTCCACCATGAATTGGTCCAAACTGGGGTTTTTAGAGGCTCCCTCCACCATGAATTGGTCCAAACTTGGCTGTTTAGAGGCTCCCTCCACCATTAATTGGTCCAAACTGGGCTGGTTAGAGGCTCCCTCCACCATGAATTGGTCCAAACTGGGTTTTTTAGAGGCTCCCTCCACCATGAATTTGCCCAAACTGGGCTGTTTAGAGGCTCCCTCCACCATGAATTGGTCCAAACTGGGTTTTTTAGAGGCTCCCTCCACCATGAATTGGTCCAAACTTGGCTGTTTAGAGGCTCCCTCCACCATTAATTGGTCCAAACTGGGCTGGTTAGAGGCTCCCTCCACCATGAATTGGTCCAAACTGGGTTTTTTAGAGGCTCCCTCCACCATGAATTTGCCCAAACTGGGCTGTTTAGAGGCTCCCTCCACCATGAATTGGTCCAAACTGGGTTTTTTAGAGGCTCCCTCCACCATGAATTGGTCCAAACTGGGCTGGTTAGAGGCTCCCTCCACCATTAATTGGTCCAAACTGGGCTGGTTAGAGGCTCCCTCCACCATGAATTTGCCCAAACTGGGCTGGTTAGAGGCTCCCTCCACCATGAATTGGTCCAAACTGGGTTTTTTAGAGGCTCCCTCCACCATGAATTTGCCCAAACTGGGCTGGTTAGAGGCTCCCTCCACCATGAATTGGTCCAAACTGGGGTTTTTAGAGGCTCCCTCCACCATGAATTTGCCCAAACTCTGCTGGTTAGAGGCTCAATCCACCCTGATTTTCAAAACAAATGTTGGTGCCAACCTCAACTTACTACAAGGGCCAAATTCACTGCTGGTGACAAGCTCTCCTCACTGCAAGTGCCAAATACACATGTTTCAAGGTGTTTTCCTACTGTCAGAGAGGTGGTATTGAGTGTGTAAAGTGTGTAGTTGTTAGGCTGTGATGTTGGGGTAATAGAGGGTCTTTGGTGTGTTAGATGCCCCCAGACATGCTTCCCCTGCTGTCCCAGTGTCATTCCAGAGGTGTTGGCATCATTTCCTGGGGTGTCATAGTGGACTTGGTGACCCTCCAGACACGGATTTGGGTTTCCCCCTTAACGAGTATCTGTTCCCCATAGACTATAATGGGGTTCGAAACCCGTTCGAACACACGAACATTGAGCGGCTGTTCGAATCGAATTTCGAACCTCGAACATTTTAGTGTTCGCTCATCTCTAGGCTTTATGCATGGCATCCAAAAAGAAACAGCATTCCAAGAAAAACACATGCTACCCACTGTAAAATTTGGTGGAGGTTCCATCATGCTTTGGGGCTGTGTGGCCAATGCCGGCATCGGGAATCTTGTTAAAGTTGAGAGTCGCATGGATTCCACTCAGTATCAGCAGATTCTTGAGAATAATGTTCAAGAATCAGTGACGAAGTTGAAGTTACGCCGGGGATGGATATTTCAGCAAGACAATGATCCAAAACACCGCTCCAAATCCTCAGGCATTCATGCAGAGGAACAATTACAATGTTCTGGAATGGCCATCCCAGTCCCCAGACCTGAATATCATTGAACATCTGTGGGATGATTTGAAGCGGGCTGTCCATGCTCGGCGACCATCTAACTTAACTGAACTTGAATTGTTTGTCCAAAATACCTTTATCCAGGATCCAGGAACTCATTAAAAGCTACAGGAAGCGACTAGAGGCTGTTATCTTTGCAAAAGGAGGATCTACTAAATATTAATGTCACTTTTCTGTTGAGGTGCCCATACTTTTGCACCGGTCAAATTTTGGTTTAATGCATATTGCACATTTTCTGTTAGTACAATAAACCTCATTTCAATCCTGAAATATTACTGTGTCCATCAGTTATTAGATATATCAAACTGAAATGGCTGCTGCAAATACCAAAATATTTAGAACTAAAAATGATTAAGATTAATAGGGGTGCCCAAACTTTTTCATAGGACTGTATAGCCAAGCTGACCGCACAGCCAGCACTGCTACACCAGAGAACCGCTGCTATACCGAAGAACCGCTGAACACTGCTGCACACTCAGCTCTGCTGCATCAAAGATGCGCTGAAACCTGCTGCATACTCAGCTCTGCTGCATCAGAGATGTACTGAACCCTGCTGCACACTCAACTCTGCTGCATCAGAGATACACTGAACCCTGCTGCTCACTGAGCTCTGCTGAATCAGAGATGCGCTGAATCCTGCTGCACACTCAGCTCTGCTACATCTCTGATGCAGCAGAGATGAGTGTGCAGCAAGGTTCAGTGTACACTCAGCTTTGCTACATTTCTGATGCAGCAGAGCTGAGTGTGCAGCAGGGTTCAGTGCATCTCTGATGCAGCAGAGCTCTGCCGGACGAGGCGAAGTCTAAGATCAGTCCACAGTAGTCTCCATTTTGGTCCGATTTTAGACTCTGCCGCCTCACAGACGAGCCTCCGGCAGAACCTATGGGAAAAAGTCCGCTCCCGCATATCGCAAGCTGACAGGGATCCCGACGAGACAGAGCCCCAAAGAGCTGGGTGAGTAACATTCCCACCTAAATAAAGGTAATCCCTAGCTCACCCTGCCAGTACACCAGAGATGTAGCAGAGCTGAGTGTGCAGCATGGTTTAGCGCACACTCAGCTCTGCTACATCCCTGATGCAGCAGAGCTGAGTGTGCAGCAGGGTTCACATCTCCGGTGTAGCAGTGCTGGCCGTGCGCTGAGCTCGTCTGCATCTTCGGAGTCATCAAGCTCATCGTGTAGCCAGCTCTGCTACATCTCGGCATAGGAATGCATTGACCAGCGTTGATTGGCAGAATGCCATACAGAGCCCAGCATTTGGCCAATCAACACTGGTTCTGCCGGAGGAGGCAGAGTCTAAGATCGGTCCACAACAGTCTCCATTCTGGTCCAATTTTAGACTCCGCCTCCTCACAGACGAGCCTCCGGCAGAACCAGCATTGAATGGCCGAATGCAGTACTCTGTATGGCATTCGGCCAATCAACACTGGTCAATGCATTCTTATGGGAAAAAGTCAGCTCACGCATATTGCAAGCTGACAGGGATCCCGACATAATACAGTGACTTGGGCTTGTTAGATGCCCCCAGACATGCTTCCCCTGCTGTCCTAGTTATTGTCATCATTTCCTGGGGTGTGATAGTGGACTTGGTGACTCTCCTGAGTCGAACAGTGGTTACCCCCTAAACAAGCATTTATTCCCCATAGACTATAATGGGATTCGATGTTCGATCAAACAGTCGAGTATTGGGCGGCTACTCGAATCGAACTTCGAACTTCGAACTTTTCACTGTTCGCTCATCTCTAATTATTACTACTACTATTAATACTAATAATCTAATAATAATTATAATATATTTTATTTCTATAGCGCCAACATATTCCGCAGCGCTGTACAATTAGTAGGGTTCCAGTACAGACAGAAAGAGACATTATAAAGAAATAGTCATTTCACACAATGGGACTGAGGGCCCTGCTCGCAAGAGCTTACAATCTATGAGGTAGAGGGGGTGACACAAGAGGTAGCAGGGGCAGCATTGCTTATACAGAATAAAGTCTGCAATCCTGCGCAACCTTATGCTTTCACTCCTTTCCTGGGTTGCACGGAGGAGGGCGGACTCCAACCCACAGTGAGCCATGAGGAAGAGACGCTAAAACAAGTCTCGAAATGCGTAGCTGTTTCTGAAATGCTGTACCAACTGCAACAACCCTCGGGTGACCTGTAATGATTTTACCAAAGAAGAATAAAGGTTAAATTTTATCCTTTTGTCTGGTGGATGCTGGATTTCTGTTCTTCGTTTCCAATTGCTTATACAGAGGTCAGACAATTCTGTAATAGAGGTGACTGTCATTACACAAACATAAAACTGTATGAGCCATCACTAGTCGTGTCCTGTAACATGTGGATGGAGCTTGGACAGATAAAGTTACCCTGAGATGGCATTATATCATGTGGGGAAATGTGGGAGCGGGGACAGAGGAGGGTTAAATATTAAGGATTCTAATGACAGTACAGAAGGGTTTACATTAGGACATGTGATAGTCCTGTCTGATAAGATGCGTCTTTAGTTTGCTCCTGAAGCTGTAGAAATTGGGAGTTAATCTGATTGTCCGGGGTAGAGCATTCCAGAGAAGTGGTGCAGCTCGGGAGAAGTCTTGTATACGAGTGTGAAAAGTTCTACTATTATTACTACTACTACTGCTAATAATAACAACAACAACTACAACAACAACAACAACAACAACAACAACAACAACAACAATAATAATAATAATAATAATAATAATGATGATAATCATAATTAATAATAATAATAATAATAATAATAATAATTATTATTATTATTATTATTATTATTATTATTATTATTATTATTTTCAATTGTAATACCAAAAATAATATTGAATACAAAATATAAATGTGTTGTGATATGAAGTAGCAGTTCTGCGTTACTTACAATCCATTATAACAAAAAGGATCATTAAATAAAAATACCAAAAAAAATACTGTAATACAAGATGCCAGCTTTAATAAATCCCCCCATTGCCTATATAAGGTCTAGTCCTGTGTATTAGAATAGAGACATCACACGTCTCAGTATATACAGTGGGTGTGATAGTAAGAAGCAATGCTGAAATACTTGCAGTGATTTATACTGCGGTGCATTTATATTTCCCATAGACCAGAGGAAGGAAACCTCTGTAGTAACTCCTGGCAGTGATCTGTATTGTGGTTTATCAGTGTCAGTTCTGCGGTAAAAAACATTTTTGATTCACAAGATGCTTCAGAACAGGAACTACTTTGGTTAAACGATCAAAATGTTTCAGAAACAAGAACAAAATCTCATATAATATAATATAATGTAATGTAATATAATATAATATAACCTGATATACGGCCCAACCCTTTGGTGAGATTTCTCGGCCTTTATACTCGGCATTTCGACCTATTTCCTCAGTGTTTCAATTCTTACCATAATAGTGCAGACATTGCTATGTACATTGCTGCGGAATATGTTGGCACTATAGAAATAAGATTATTATTATTGATTATTATTCTAGTATATTCTATATTGTATAACCTACTGTTTATATATAGAGATGAGCGAACACTAAAATGTTCGAGGTTCGAAATTCGATTCGAACAGCCGCTCAATGTTCGTGTGTTCGAACGGGTTTCGAACCCCATTATAGTCTATGGGGAACAGATACTCGTTAAGGGGGAAACCCAAATCCGTGTCTGGAGGGTCACCAAGTCCACTATGACACCCCAGGAAATGATGCCAACACCTCTGGAATGACACTGGGACAGCAGGGGAAGCATGTCTGGGGGCATCTAACACACCAAAGACCCTCTATTACCCCAACATCACAGCCTAACAACTACACACTTTACACATTCAAAAAAACCTCTATCAAAGTGGGAAAATACCTGGAAACCTTCTTTACTCCCAAAATGGATGGACACAAACCCCAATTTAAGCTCAACAAACAGTAACAACCACCCCTTTAAATCACGTTCCCCATGACAACCACGGATGGCATAGACAATGGGAAATCCAAAAGCCCTTACCCTTAACTGTCATTTTGAGTGTGTGTGTGTGTGTGTGTGTGTGTGTGTGTGTGTGTGTGTGATATGTGGTAAGACCTTCCAAAATTCACTTTTCTAGCCCTTAACATGAGCCCTTCCAAACAAAGTTACATGACCTTAAGCTGAGCTACCAGCAGAGATTGAGGCCCTTGGCATGAGTAGAGCCTTGCACCAGCAGTGTTTCTGGCACTTAGGGTGAGTTGAGCCTTGTACCAGCGTGTGTCCCTTAACATCAGGCGGGCCCTAAGTTCTGCGCTTTGCACAAAAGTTCCATATTAACTAGGCTGAATGGTACAAAGATTAGTAGGCCCGAGAACCAGGAACAGGTATTGCAATGGCTGTCGGATAACGCTTAAAGCACATTGTCCACCAGCCAGTCAGCCTCTACCTCCTCTTACCCAACAGTCTTGTCCTCCTTCCACCCAAAATTCCCAATCTTCCCAGAACAATAACCCCAACTGTCCCTGCTCCCCAGAGCTGTTCTCCCTTCCTTTGACTGTACCGCAACCGGCCCCTCCATTTCGCGATTCCACGGACCTAACAGATGAGTATCTGTGTCCAGATGCTCAAACACTAGAGTCTCCTCCATTCCATCTCCGGTCGATTTGGTGGCGGATGACCAGCAACCCACCCTCATCGACGACGATGAGACGCAGTTGCTGTCAGGGCAGCCAGTTGACATGCGCATTGTGCAGGAGGAGGAGCCGAGACAGGAGTTGGAAGAGGAGGTGGTGGACGACGAGGACACCGACCCCACCTGGACAAGGCGGATGTCAAGCTGGGAAAGTAGTGTGGATGTTGAGGCAGGTGCAGCACCAAAAAGGGTAGCTAGAGGCAGAGACATGTCCAGAGGCAGAGGTCAGCTGCTTTGCCGAAGCCAGGCCAGACCCGGAATGTCCGAAGATGTTCCCTTTTGTACCCAGCCCAGAAAAACTCCCCCATCGAGGGCACGTTTCTCGAAGGTGTAGAGTTTTTTCAAGGAATGCGCCCAGGACAGATATAGTGTCGTCTACACAATTTGCCTCTCGAAATCAAGTAGGGGCCCTGGAAAGAGCAACCTGTCCACCACTTCAATGCACCATCATTTGGAATCCAAGCAATGGAATCAGTGGCAGGCAGCAACGGCAGGACAAATGTCGCCCGCCGTTCATGCCACTGCCTCTGCTCACAGTGCTGGCGATGCACTCCAGAGGACGAGCCAGGACATCACTTCATCTGCCTTTCGCCACTTTGTTGACTTCTCCCTCATCCTCCCCTGTTTCTGTTTTATCTCCTTCTCCTGCACCACTAAAGGCACCACCAGGCGCTTCTTTACAACAACCCACCATCTCTCAGACATTGGAGCGCCGGCAGAAATACACCGCTAACCACCCACCCACGCAAGCCTAGAACGCCAACATCGCTAAACTGCTGGCCCAGGAGAGGTTGGCGTTCCGGCTTGTTGAAACTCCCGCCTTCCCGGACCTGATGGCAACTGTGGCAACTCTCTATGCCGTCCCTAGCCGTCACAACTTCTCCCGGTGTGGCGTCCCCGCCTTGCACCAGCACGTGTCACTCAACATCAGGTGGGCCCTTAGTTCCGCGCTTTGCTGCAAGGTCCACTTGACCACCAACACTTGGACAAGCGCCTGTGGTCAGGGATGCTGCTTATCTTTAAGGACAGGCAGGGTGAATGTGGTGGAGTCTGGTCCCGGGGTGCAAACTGAGGTACCCTATCTCCTCTCCCAGGCCAAAATTCATGGCAGGAGTAGACTGAAACCCTACGACGCTGCAACCTCCACCCCAGCTACTAGCGGCAAACGCTAAAACACTGGTGTGGGGAGACGTCAGCAGGCGGTGCTGAAGCTCATCAGCTTGGGGGACAGACAGCACAGTGCCTCCGAGGTCAGGGATGCCATCCTGGCTGAGATGGCATTTTTTTTTCCCTGCTACACCTGGGGCCTGGCATTTTTGCGCTTGTGATAATGGCTGGAACCTGGTAGCGGCTCTGGAGCTTGCCAGCCTCCAACACGTTCCATGTTTGGCCCACGTCTAACTTAGTGGTGCAACGTTTTTTGAAAACATACCCAAATGTACCGAAGCTACTGCTGAAAATGTGGCGCTTGTGCGTCCACTTTTGCAAGTGTACAGGAGTCGCTGCTAGCCTAAAAACACTCTAGCAAGGCCTACATCTGTCCAAACATAGGCTGTTGTCCGTCATTCACACACGCTGAAACCCTACAATACCATATCTTGAGCAGGGTGTGTGAGCTGCACAGACCTTTGATGGAGTTCCATCTACAAAACCCAAGGGTTCCTCAAAGTCAGCTCCCAAAGTTTCTGCACCATGAGTTTCCAGGGGTGGCAGAGTTATGGCTAGGGGAAGAGGCATGGATAGGGATGATGTCTAGGGGCAAAAGCAGTGTGGATGTGGAGGCAAGCTAAGCAGCAAAAACTGGGGGTACAAGCTAAGGCATGGACTGGGGTGATGTCTAGGGCCAAAAGCAGTGTGGATGTGGAGGCAAGCTAAGCAGGGAAAAAGGTGGCTAGAGGCAAAGGGATGTCCAGAGGCAGAAGACAGCTGCATGACAGAAGCTAGACCTGAGCCAGCAAGGCCCAAGATGCCCTCTTTTCTAGCTTCCTTAGAAAAATTCCCCCATCGAGGCCACGTTCCTCGCTGGGGGAGATAATTTCTAAATGTATAGGTCGAGGACAAACTGAGTGTGGTTTACACACTTTGCAATGCGACTCCCCATCTCCCAGGCCTTTCATTCCAGGCTAAAGTACAGCACAACCCACCCACATGCCCAAGGCTTCAACGGCCTCATCTCAAAAATTCTGGCCCAGGAGATGTTGGGGTCCCGGCTTGTGGACACTCTGCCCTTTTTGGGCCTGCTGGCTACTGCGCCACCTCACTGTGCCGTCCACACCAGCACTTTTCCCCAAACATGAGGCGGTCCCTAAGTTCAGCGCTTTGCCCAAAAGATACACGTGACCAGCTACGAATGGACAAGTGCATGCGTACAGGGACGCTACCTTTCAATCTTGGCACAGTGGTTGAATGTACTTGAGGCATGGACCGGGTCGCAAAATGTGGTGGACTGACTTGTCTCCCCACACAACATTCCTGGGAGGAGGGCTGAAACACCACCCTCCTCCTCCGCTGTTAGATTGACCCCAGCTACGAGCTGGAAACGCTGCAACACTGGTGTGGGGAGACGTCAGCAGGCTGGGCTGAAGCTCATCAGCTTGGGGGACGGACAGCACACTGCCACTGAGGTCAGGGATGCCATCCTGGATGAGATGGCAATTTGTTTATCCCCGCTGCCCCTGGGGCCAGGCTTTTTTGTCTTGTTGGAGGGCTCTGGATCTTGCCAGCCTCCAACACGTTCCATGCCTGGCCCACGTGTTCAATCTAGTGGTGCAACGATTTTTAAAAACATACCCCAAATTAGCAGAGATAAGGGTGAAAGTGGGGCACTTGGACACCCACTTTCCCAAGTCTACAGTACCTGGAGCTAGCCGCAATACACTCCAGCAAGGCCTACATCTGCCTGAAGCACCTACTGTTGTGCGAGGTCACCACACGCTCTAACCCTAGATACCGTATGTTGAGCAGGGTGTGTGAGCAGCAGAGACCTTTGATGGAGTACCAGCTACAAAACCCAAGGGTTCCTCAGAGTCAGCTCCCTCACTTTCTGCACCATGAGTTTCCATGGGTGGCAGACTTATGGCTAGAGGCACAGGCATGGATAGGGGTGATGTGTAGGGGCAAAAGCAGTGTGGATGTGGAGGCAAGCTAAGCAGCAAAAACTGGGGGTACAAGCAGCCGGTGGCATCATCACTGACAAGCACAGCTGTCTGTCAGATGACAGGCTGACTTTCACCAAAATGAACAGACAATGGATAGACTCATCATATACATGTCAGTTACATGACAAATTTAGTGCAATTTGCAAGTCCAAGATGGGTTCAAGATCTGCAGAGAGGAATCTCACCACCTCTTGCGGGTGCCATCATTTGGAAAGCAAGCCCTGGGCTCAGTGGGTGAGAGCAAGCGCAGGATAATCGTCGTTTGGCCTGGCGGCTACTGCCTCTCCCACTGTTGACAGGGCTGGCGCTGCAGTCCAGACCAGCAGCCAGGACACCTCCACATCTGCCTCTGACACTTTGGGGAGTTCACCCTCATCCTCACCTTTTCCTGCCATTTCTCCTTTTGCCCGCGCCATCATGCGCCTCTTCCCAGCAACTCCCCATCTCCCAAGCCTTTCATTTCATGCTAAAGTACAGCGCAACCCACCCACATGCCCAAGGCTTCAACGGCCTCATCTCAAGAAATCTGGCCCAGGAGATGTTGGAATCCCGGCTGGGGGACACTCTGCCCTTTTTGGGCAGAGTGTCTACTGCGCCACCGCGCTGTGCCGTCCACACCAGCACTTTCCCCCAAACATGAGGCGGTCCCTAAATTCAGCGCTTAGCCCTAAAGTTCCACGTGACCAGTTACGAATGGACAAGTGCATGCGGACAGGGACGCTACCTTTCAATTTTGGCACAGTGGTTGAATGTAGTTGAGGCGTGGACCGGGTCGCAAAATGTGGTGGCCTGACTTGTCTCCCCACACAACATTCCTGGGAGGAGGGCTGAAACACCACCCTCCTCCTCCGCTGTTAGATTGACCCCAGCTATGAGCTGGAAACGCTGCAACAATGGTGTGGGGAGACGTCAGCGGGCCGTGCTGAAGCTCATCAGCTTGGGGGCCAGACAGCACACTGCCTACAAAGTGAGTCATGCCATCCTCAATGAGACGGCAATGTGGTTTTTGCCACTGCACCTGGGCCCAGGCATGTTGTCATGTGTGATAATGGCCGTAACCTGGGATCGGCTCTGTAGCTTGGCAGCCTGCAACATATTCCATGCCTGGGCCACGTTTTTAACTCATTGCTGCTAATCATTTTAAAAAGGTACCCCAATGTTCCTGAGCTACTGGTGAAAGTGTGGCGCTTGTGCGGATAGTTTTTAAAGTCTATAGTTGCCGCTGCTAGCCTCTATGCACTCCTACAATGCCTGTACCTGCTGGAACAACGGCTGTTGTGCGACGTCTCCACACTGCTGGCACTAAACATATCATGTGTTGAGCAGAGTGTGTGAGCAGCACAGACCTTTGATGTAGTTCCAACTCCAAAACCCTCGGGTTCGTCAAAGTCAACTCCCTCAGTTGCTCAACCATGAGTGGCCATGGGTGGCAGACTTATGTGAAATCCCATCCCATCCATTGCACTGGACACGAAACATCAGCATGCGCTCATCACAACTCCGGATATGGCAGCTGCGTTAAGCAGGGTGCAGGTTACAACACAGACCAGGCCCGAGCACCAGGAACAGGTGTTAGAAATACTGCAGCATCCGCCATTTCCTTCCAATTTTGGGGTTTTGGACCCGCCACCGACTTGTCTGGACCTAAGTGGGGATCATGAGACACAGTTGCCATCAGGGCAAGCTGTGGTCATGTGCGGTTTGCAGTAAGGGGGAAGTGCGCAATTGGAAGAGGAGTTGGTGGATGACGAGGCCACCGACCCCACATGGACAGGGGTGATGACTAGGGGCTAAAGCAGTGTAGATGTAGAGGGAAGCTAAATCAACAAAAAACCTGGGTAGAAGCAAAGGCATAAACTGGGGTGATGTTTAGGGGCTAAAGCAGTGTAGATGTGGAGGGAAGCTAATTCAACAAAAAAACAGGGTAGAAGCAGATGCATAAACTGGGGTGATGTTTAGGGGCGAAAGCAGTGTAGATGTGGAGGGAAGCTAAGCAGCAAAAACAGTGGGTAGAAGCAAAGGCATGCAAAACTCTACCCTGTTGGAAGACTTATTCCTAGGTCTGGAACACGTTAATGGCCCCCCTGGACAAATTACTGCCACTCAGGGGCCTAGTGTCACCAGGAGGGACAAGTATAGGCGCATGTTGTGGGAATACCTGGCCGACACCAGCTCTGTCCTCTCCGATCCCTCTGTGCTCTACAGCCTACACTTATTTTCTCATCTTTTTTTCTGCACTGCACATCTCTTGCCTGCTTCCTTTGGGATCTTAGAAGTGGTGGTCCACTTCCACAGATGGTAACTTCAGTGCTGGAGTTGTCAATAGACAGTGTAACGGGAGTAGCTGAGGGATCGCTGTCTTAACCACTTTTTGGCACAAAATTAACTTCCAAAGCCAAATATGGTGCAAGTATATGATGCAAGGACACCTACACACCTATCTCTGACACATTGGGGAGTTCACCCTCATGCGCCCTTTTGGCCTGCACCATCATGCGCCTCTTCCCAGCCACTCCACATTTCCCAAGCTTTTCATTGCAGGCAGAAGTACAACACAACCCACCCCCATGCCCAAGCCTTTAACAGCCTCATCGATAAACTGCTGGCCCTGGAGATGTTGGTGTTTGTTTATGCTTCTGGAGACCCAGGCCTTCCGTCAGCAGATGGCAGCTGGGGCACCTCCCTATGCTGGGCCTAGCCGTTACTACTTCTCTTGGTGTGCTGTCCCTGCCTTGCGCCTGCATGTGTCCCATAACATCAGTCGGGCCCAGAGCTCTGCGCTTTGCTGCAAGGTCCACTTGACCACCGACACATGGACAAGCGCCTGTGGTCAGGGATGCTGCAGTGCTTATCTTTAATGACAGGCAGGGTGAATGTGGTGGAGTCTGGTCCCCGGGTGCAAACTGGGGTGGCCTATCTCCTCTCCCAGGCCAAAATTCATGGCAGGAGTAGACTGAAACCCTACGATGCTGCAACCTCCACCCCAGCTACTAGCGGCAAACACTGTAACACTGGCGTGGGGAGATGTCAGCAGGCCGTGTTGAAACTGATCAGCTTGGGGGACAGACAGCACAGTGCCTCCGAGGTCAGGGATGCCATCCTGGCTGAGATGGCATTTTTTTTTCCCTGCTACACCTGGGGCCTGGCATTTTTGCGCCTGTGATAATGGCTGGAACCTGGTAGCAGATCTGGAGCTTGCCAGACTCAAACACGGTCCACGCATGGCCCACGTTTTCCAACTTGTTGGTGCCATGTTTCTTTGAAACCTACACCATTGTGCCTGATATACAGGTCAAAGTGGGGCCATTTTCGTAAGTGAGAACTAGCCTCTGCTAGGCAGAAAACATTCAGAGCACACTCCTCTCATCTTCGCACCGTTGGCTGGCGGAGGAAGACGAGGGGGTTGGAGTGGCATCTGATGTCCCTGTCCCGCACGAGGCTAGAGGGTGCACTTCAGTGCATCCCATTGCTTCACCACAAATGGTGTGAAGGGGAGTGGAAAATGGAGGAAATGGAGAGTGACCCTTACAGTTGGGGCCAGCAAAGGCATGCCAAGTAACACACTGGCACACATGGCTGACTTCATCTAGGGTTGCTTTTCAACACATATTTCACATCATGAAGAACAAATAATACTGGATTTTTACAAGCCTCGAACCCCGGTCTAGGTCTAATGTCTGTTCCTTTCTTATATTAGGGGAGAGGGAAAAAAAATTACTTCAGTGATACGTTTAGCGTTCATAGACTGACTATTAATGTGTATCCCACTTAGTGTTGTTAGGGTTACACACCATCACAACCTGGCTAAAGCTTCTATAGCTGTTAATAAAGTCAACATAACTTTACGGTATCCAAAAAGACAGCTGGTACCGACAGAGAGCAAGACAAATGTCAACCAAAGCTGTGAGCTCTGAACACCCACAGTGACTTTGGCGTCATCATCATTATAAGGGAGCGGGTGGTAATAAATAACTTGGCAGTGCCTAAAACCCAAAAAGCTTATACAACTATATTTACATTAAGATACACAAATGACACTTTTTAGTAGCATGTCATGAGACAAGCTGATAAGATCTTCCTTTGTGCAGTGCTATTTCAAAGTTAAACGCTGCCTTTATTTTAATTCTGGAGAAGGTGCAGACATTAGATTTAGAACATGTTGTCTTCATTGTCCAAATCCTCTATATAGGTAATGTGTTTTTCGGGCCGAGCTGTCTGGGAACGAGCTGGTGCAGCACTGACAACCTGGGTGAATATGGCAAGAGCCGGAGATGTAGGGTGAATGAATCCCCAAATTATTTGGGGAATTTCCACTCAGAAACTGGCACTATATACCAGTAGAAAAAATTGTGGGTGCACGTAACCCCAATATATTCTTTGAATTCCCAGTCAGAAACTGGCACTATATACCAGTAGCAAAAATTGTGGGTGCATGTAACCCCAATATATTCTTTGAATTCCCAGTCAGACAATGGCACTATATACCAGTCGCAAAAATTGTGGGTGCACGTAACCCCAATATATTCTTTGAATTCCCAGTCAGAAAATGGCACTATATACCAGTAGCAAAAATTGTGGGTGCACGTAACCCCAATATATTCTTTGAATTCCCAGTCAGACAATGGCACTATATACCAGTAGCAAAAATTGTGGGTGCACACAACCCCAATATATTCTTTGAATTCCCAGTCAGAAACTGGCACTATATACCAGTAGCAAAAATTGTGGGTGCACGTAACCCCAATATATTCTTTGAATTCCCAGTCAGACAATGGCACTATATACCAGTAGCAAAAATTGTGGGTGCACACAACCCCAATATATTCTTTGAATTCCCAGTCAGAAACTGGCACTATATACCAGTAGCAAAAATTGTGGGTGCATGTAACCCCAATATATTCTTTGAATTCCCAGTCAGACAATGGCACTATATACCAGTCGCAAAAATTGTGGGTGCACGTAACCCCAATATATTCTTTGAATTCCCAGTCAGAAACTGGCACTATATACCAGTAGCAAAAATTGTGGGTGCACGTAACCCCAATATATTCTTTGAATTCCCAGTCAGACAATGGCACTATATACCAGTAGCAAAAATTGTGGGTGCACACAACCCCAATATATTCTTTGAATTCCCAGTCAGAAACTGGCACTATATACCAGTAGCAAAAATTGTGGGTGCACGTAACCCCAATATATTCTTTGAATTCCCAGTCAGAAACTGGCACTACATGGCAGTAGCAAGAAATGAGGGTATTTGTAACCCCAATATATTCTTTGAATTCCCAGTCAGACAATGGCACTATATACCAGTAGCAAAAATTGTGGGTGCACGTAACCCCAATATATTCTTTGAATTCCCAGTCAGACAATGGCACTATATAGCAGTAGCAAAAATTGCGGGTGCACGTAACCCCAATATATTCTTTGAATTCCCAGTCAGACAATTTCACTATATAGCAGTAACAAAAATTGTGGGTGCACGTAAACCCAATATATTCTTTGAATTCCCAGTCAGAAACTGGCACTATATACCAGTAGCAAAAATTGTGGGTGCACGTAACCCCAATATATTCTTTGAATTCCCAGTCAGACAATGGCACTATATAGCAGTAGCAAAAATTGTGGGTGCACGTAACCCCAATATATTCTTTGAATTCCCAGTCAGACAATTTCACTATATAGCAGTAACAAAAATTGTGGGTGCACGTAACCCCAATATATTCTTTGAATTCCCAGTCAGAAACTGGCACTATATACCAGTAGCAAAAATTGTGGGTGCACGTAACCCCAATATATTCTTTGAATTCCCAGTCAGAAATTGGCACTATATGGCAGTAGCAACAAATGAGGGTATTTGTAACCCCAATATATTCTTTGAATTCCCAGTCAGACAATGGCACTATATAGCAGTAGCAAAAATTGTGGGTACACGTAACCCCAATATATTCTTTGAATTCCCAGTCAGAAATTGGCACTATATGGCAGTAGCAACAAATGAGGGTATTTGTAACCCCAATATATTCTTTGAATTCCCAGTCAGACAATGGCACTATATAGCAGTAGCAAAAATTGTGGGTGCACGTAACCCCAATATATTCTTTGAATTCCCAGTCAGACAATGGCACTATATAGCAGTAGCAAAAATTGTGGGTGCACGTAACCCCAATATATTCTTTGAATTCCCAGTCAGACAATGGCACTATATAGCAGTAGCAAAAATTGTGGGTGCACGTAACCCCAATATATTCTTTGAATTACCAGTCAGAAACTGGCACTATATACCAGTAGCAAAAATTGTGGGTGCACGTAACCCCAATATATTCTTTGAATTCCCAGTCAGACAATGGCACTATATACCAGTCGCAAAAATTGTGGGTGCACGTAACCCCAATATATACTTTGAATTCCCAGTCAGAAAATGGCACTATATACCAGTAGCAAAAATTGTGGGTGCACGTAACCCCAATATATTCTTTGAATTCCCAGTCAGACAATGGCACTATATATCAGTAGCAAAAATTGTGGGTGCACGTAACCCCAATATATTCTTTGAATTCCCAGTCAGAAACTGGCACTATATACCAGTAGCAAAAATTGTGGGTGCACGTAACTCCAATATATTCTTTGAATTCCCAGTCAGACAATGGCACTATATACCAGTCGCAAAAATTGTGGGTGCACGTAACCCCAATATATTCTTTGAATTACCAGTCAGAAACTGGAACTATATAGCAGTAGCAAAAATTGTGGGTGCACATAACCCCCATATATTCTTTGAATTCCCAGTGAGACAATGGCACTATATATCAGTAGCAAAAATTGTGGGTGCACGTAACCCCAATATATTCTTTGAATTCCCAGTCAGACAATGGCACTATATATCAGTCGCAAAAATTGTGGGTGCACGTAACCCCAATATATTCTTTGAATTCCCAGTCAGAAACTGGCACTATATACCAGTAGCAAAAATTGTGGGTGCACGTAACCCCCATATATTCTTTGAATTCCCAGTCAGACAATGGCACTATATACCAGTAGCAAAAATAGTGGGTGTATATAGCCCCAATTCTATTGCAAGGGGACTTGCAGGGTATTTCTGAGGTGAAGGTGGGGGGGGCACACCGTTGGAACGGGGATTTGGGGTGTATATATGGGGTATACGGGAATACACTGTCAGTGTATTCCATTCAGGATCCTGGGAAAGCTGGGTTGCGGCGATTGAGCCCGTCAGTGCCACGTTACACTGACAAGCTTCTCCCTGGAATTTAGCTCTTACAAGAGCTGTTGTGGTTGTCTTCTCCTTCCTATCCTAGCCTGTCCCTGCCTACCCAGAATCTAAGCCCTAGCTAACTGGACGGAAACCTCCGTCCCCGGTGAATTACAAGCTCAGAATGACGCGAAGCTGGGCGTCGCTGTTCTTTTAAATCAGAGGTCACATGTTTTCGGCAGCCAATGGGTTTTTCCTACTTTTTTCAACGTCACCGGTGTCGTAGTTCCTGTCCCACCTACCCTGCGCTGTTATTGGAGCAAAAAAGGTGCCAGGGAAGGTGGGAGGGGAATCGAGTAATGGCGCACTTTACCACGCGGTGTTCGATTCGATTCGAACATGCCGAACAGCCTAATATCCGATCGAACATGAGTTCGATAGAACACTGTTCGCTCATCTCTATTTATATAGTCACTGACTGATCCGCTGACTAATCTCTAGGACGTCTGTCATAACATTCATTCATTTCTGTGGAAATCTCATTCTCATTCCATGGAATAGGGAACTAAAAGCAAGGAGAAGTCAGTGAGTATTAGATACTAGCAGGAGGACGCGGCTTCGCACGGTGTATTTCATGTTTTGTTTGTGTAGCGGCCACATAAGAAATGTTCAGCTTTGCACTGGTGTATTGTGTGTGTCATTTGTGTGTGTCTATAGGCGTCGTGTGATCATGGGTATCTCAGTATGGATATCAGTGAAAAACCTGCAATCAGAAACCTGGAGTAAAGCTGTGTGAATGTGAACTTGTGTAACAGTGTCATCCAGAGTGTCCTGCCCCTTTAAAGCTGACCTACAGTAGTGAAGAAAAATTGCTGGGGTGTTATGGAAACCTGGAGTAAAGTTTTGATGTGTGATACTGTGTGCTGAGCTGTGTATGTAATCCTCCGACGTGTGATACTGTGTGCTGAGCTGTGTATCTAATCCTCTGATGTGTGATACTGTGTGCTGAGCTGTGTATCTAATCCTCTGATGTGTGATACTGTGTGCTGAGCTGTGTATCTAATCCTCCAACGTGTGATACAGTGTGCTGAGCTGTGTATCTAATCCTCCCACATGTGAAAGCCCTATAAATGTGGTAAAGGCTAAATATGATGCTTGGTAATGACCTTCTGACGTCAGATGGTCACATGGCAATCTCTTGTCACGTGATTAGGTAGGCATGTCTTTATGTTGAAGAAGATCCACATGCAGAAAAGTTGTATCCCATGCAGTGGAGGAACATGGAGAGAGGTGGGGTGCAGGGTGTAGTGTGTGGGGGAGTTGTGGGGTGCAGGGTGTAGTGTGTGGGGGAGATGTGGGGTACACGGTGTATTATGGGGGATACGTGGGGTGCATGGTGTACCATAGTGGGAGAAATGTGGGTTGCATTAGTGGGGGAAGAGTTGCAGAATGCACAGTGTACTGTGGAGGGGAGATACTGGGTGCACAGTGTACTGTAGAGGGGGAGATGCGGGGTGCATGATGATCTGTCTTCTAACATGATTTACCTTGAATTCATTTGGATCAAATCACTACAGAAATTGCCAACAGTCAATTCACTCATCTCTAGTGAGTATGAAAAGAATTTGATCTACAGGACTAAAGAAGCGAAGGAGAACAGATGGGAGGCGGAGAGTGTCATCTGATAGGAGATACTTATTATATCCTCTAGTCAGAATATTATTAACCAGAAATACACAGAGAATGAAGAGAGGACAGTCAAAAACCAGGATACAGGTACAACTACCCATGTACCCCTATAGACACACCCCAAAATATTATATATATATTGACTTGGGTCCCCTGGTGGCATAGCGCCCCCTTTCCTGGCTACCACAGAGTATAGTGCATCTTTGACTGCCTACAACTTATTGAATACATTTTATTAACTCTTTCTTGCTGGATTGAAAAAATAAATAAATAAATAAATTCTGGTATTGCGTTTTACCATTTAAATTTTTCGCCATGCAGCGTACAGGACAAGTAACATGTGACCTTTATTCTGCAGGTCGGTACGATGACGGCGATACCTCATTTATATTATTTTTTTATGCAGAACGAAAACACATTTGGGGACATAAATCAATGATTTTTGCATCGCTAATATTCTAAGGCGGAATATTTTTATTTTTCAGTTGACGGAGTTGGTTGGGGGCTTATTTTTTGCGGGACAACCTGTGATTTTTATTGGTACTTTTTTTTTTTTTAGTACATTAGACTTTTTGATCACTTTTTATAGCATATTTTGCAAGATGAGATGGCAAAAAAAAAAAAAAAAAACATTATTTCCAGCGGGTTTTTTAAGGGTTTGGTTTTTTTTTTCTGACATTCACTGTGTACATTAAATATTGCATCATATTGTATTGTGCAGGTGGGTACAGGCGCAGAAAAATTAAACATGTATTGTTTTTAATATTTTTTAGGGTTTTTTCTATAATTTATTTTCTATAGAAAAAGGGAATTTTGGGGGCTTTATAACTTTATAAAAAAAAAATTTATTTTTATTTTTTTCAAATTTTTTCATGTAACCCTTTAGGACACTTGATGCTTCTTGATCGCTGATTCAATAACTATACACTTCAAGACACAAATTGCAATGCAGTGGTGTAACTACTAACTTTTGATGCCCCCCCCCCCCATCCATATACAGTACTCTCCCAGTATATAAAGTGCTCATTCCTGGGGACATGAGAGGCCCAATCTAAAGAGGACCTTTTATGTCCTCCTGCACATGCGGTTTTATATATGAGCTGAATTCTGCACACTGTCAGTATGTGCCCGTAGGCTGGAGATATCTGCTCTGTCAAAAGAGTGTTCCTGACAGTCTACCTAGGCTGTGAAGAACACCCCGTCCCCCCTTGACAGTACTTGCCCAAAGACTTGTACTGAAGAAGGGGGTGGGGGGGGAGGCGTTCCTCACAGCTTGGCATCATTGCTGGGCAGTAAGGACTGCCCCTTTGGCAGTAAAGGGCTATGGACAAGTACTGTCAGGGGGGCGTTCCTCACAGCTCAGCTAGACTGTCAGGAACGCCCTTCTGATAGTGGGCTGGGATCAATGTCGAAACTAAAGGCACCAATATCTCCAGCCCTGGGGCACATAACAGGAGAGTAGACAGTGCGCTGATTTAAAACCGCATGTGCAGGAAGACATGAAAGGTCTTTCTTAAAGTGGGCCTTACATGTCATCAAGAATGTGCAGCATTATGTACCGAGAGAAACTGTTGGCTTTCTAGTAATATATAAAACTGTACATTCCCTGGTGCCCTGAACCACCCCTTTATTGGAACACCCCTTTAAGAACTGTAATAAGTTTACTGCCTGGGGAAGAAGGGGACAAGTGATACATTCAGTGTCAGTGAAGAGTGTTCTCAAAGTTCTCACTTAAAACACTCTTCACAGACACTTAATGTGGCACTTGTAGCCCCTTCTTCCCCAGGCAGTTTGAAGGAAAGAAGGAAGAGCAGCAGGCAATGGCCAGCATAGTGTTCTGTACAGCCTGCCCTGCACCTCACCAGTCTGCCCTCACCAGCCAGCACCTCTACACCTCACCAGTCTGTATTTCTACTCCTCACCGGTCTGCACTTCACCAGCCAGCACCTCTGCACCTCACCAGTCTGCACTTCACCAGCCAGCACCTCTGCACCTCACCAGTCTCCATGCTCCAGAAGGGTAAGTGCTGCTCTGCTTGATCCCCCGCAAGAGCTTTGTTTTTCCCGCGCGATGTCTCCACCCCCAGCGTCAGAATACATGCTAAGGGAGGGGACATACTGTGGAAGGTCCTCTCCAATCTTCAGCCAATGCAGGAGGAAGAAAAAAAAATAAAATGGCTAAAAATAGGACTGTCTATGTCCCTGGCCCAACTCCGCCACTCCCACCTCCCCCGCCAGGAACTCAGAGCCCAAGCCTCAAAAAGTAATTTTTTTATTTTTATGCATATGAACTAGTGTGAGGGGGCCCCCTAAGGTGTTTGGCCCTGTGGCAGCCGCTACCACTACTACTGTGGTAGTTACGCCACTGTGCACGTGTCTTGCAGTCTATAGAGGAGGTCGGCCTATGTTTCTACATAGGCTGACTTCTTGAGGTCCAGGCAGGATCAACCAGGTAATGGGAAGTTCCAGGCAGCCTAGGGTCAATGGACAGACCCCGGTCTACAGATTACAGATACCATTACTGCCCGATCTCACCCGATCCAAGGGGTTAAAACCTCCTGTCGTATGCACGGCGCTAATTTGCGCAAAATAGCACCACGTATACGATCCCGGCTCCCATTGAAATCAATGGGAGCGTATACGGCCCGCAAAATCTCATGCGACGTATACATGTCACATCACACGGCACTTTACGCCATGTGAATGCACCCTATGACTGATCCGCTGACTAATCTATAGCTCGTCTGTCGCAACTTTCTAGATAATTTTACGTATCCTCTAAAAAAACACTACTTTTAACCAATTTTACTAAAAGGAACCATATCTATGTGGAAATCTCATTGTCAGTATATAGAAGAGGAAACTAACAGAAAGGAGAAGTCAGTGAGACTGATAAGGATTTGGTCTACAGGACTAAGGAACAGGCAGAGAAGAGCCGGGAGCCGGTGAGTGTCATCTGATAGGAGATACTTATTATATCACCTCTATATACTGTATGTATGTTATATGTATTATATACTGCACCTCTATATACTGTATGTATGTTATATGTATTATATACTGCACCTCTATATACTGTATGTATGTTATATGTATTATATACTGCACCTCTATATACTGTATGTATGTTATATGTATTATATACTGCATCTCTATATACTGTATGTATGTTATATGTATTATATACTACACCTCTATATACTGTATGTATGTTATATGTATTATATACTGCACCTCTATATACTGTATGTGTTATATGTATTATATACTGCACCTCTATATACTGTATGTATGTTATATGTATTATATACTGCACCTCTATATACTGTATGTATGTTATATGTATTATATACTGCACCTCTATACACTGTATGTATGTTATATATATATTATATACTGCACCTCTATATACTGTATGTATGTTATATGTATTATATACTGCACCTCTATATACTGTATGTATGTTATATGTGTTATATACTGCACCTCTATATACTGTATGTATGTTATATGTATTATATACTGCACCTCTATATACTGTATGTAATTATTATTATTATTATTATTATTATTATTATTATTAGTTACAATGGATCCTGCTGATTCTGACCTGACATCACTTAGTACAACTGAAGATGACAACACCCGGTAGGTTTATATTCCTGATCTTTTATTATTTAGTATAAATCCTGGTTGGGCTCCATTCACATCTGTATCTGACCCTTCCAGATTCTCTGTAGCCTGATCTAGAATAGGAAAAGGACATGTAGATAGTTACAATGTATAAAGCTGCAGCTATTCCTCCGGAGCCTAACCTCTACCCTGTTATGTCTTCTAGGATTGGTAAATAAATAGCCCGTTACCGGCTCTAGTAAGCCTATTAAGAAAAGAAAAAAAGTGGCTGTTACCAGGCTCCTAATGTCCTGGACACTGTGGCAGCTGCTACCTCTGCCACCCCAGTAGTTATTAGAGATGAGCGAACAGTAAAATATTCGATGTTCGTTATTCGTTCCGGATAGCATCTCAATATTCGACCATCAGGGGCGGATCCAGGGCCGCGCCGCGGCCGGGACCTAACAAAATGGTCCCGGTCGGCATGTCCCGACTCCAACTTAGCTCAGCGTTAAAGCAGGAGCTGACAGTTCCTGCTTTAAACGCCTATGTATTTCAGCTCATCGGCGGTAGAACGCCAATGAGCTGAATGCATAGGCGTTTAAAGCCGGAGCTGTCACAGCTCGGCTCCGGCTTTAACGCTGAGCTCCGGGCCTCCGGCATTTGTAGCCGCGATGTGATGACGTCATCACATCGCGGCTACAATACGTATATGAGGGAGAGAGCTGCTGGGGAACGAGGAATGGTGAGTGTGTGTGTGTGTGAGTGTGTGTGAGTGAGAACGGCATGACACTGGGGCAGATGGAGGAGGGAGAACGGCATGGCACTGGGGCAGATGGAGGAGGGAGAACGGCATGGCACTGGGGCAGATGGAGGGGGAGAACGGCATGACACTAGGGCAGATGGAGGGGGAGAACGGCAAGACACTGGGGCAGATGAAGGGGGAGAACGGCATGACACTAGGGCAGATGGAGGGGGGAAAATGGCATGACACTGGGGCAGATGAAGAGGGGGAGAACGGCATGACACTAGGGCAGATGGAGGGGGGGAGAACGGCATGACACTGGGGCTGATGAAAAGGGGGAGAACGGCATGACACTGGGGCAGATGGAGGGGGGAGAATGGCATAACACTAGGGCAGATGGAGGGGGGAGAATGGCGTGGCACTGGGGCAGATGAAGGGGGGAAGAACAGCATGACACTGGGGCAGATGGAGGGGAGAGAATGGCATGACACTAGGGCAGATGGAGGGGGGAGAATGGCGTGGCACTGGGGCAGATGAAGGGGGGAAGAACAGCATGACACTGGGGCAGATGGAGGGGGGAGAATGGCATGACACTGGGGCAGATGGAGGGGGAGAACGGCATGACACTGGGGTAGATGGAGGGGGGAGAACGGCATGACACTGGGGCAGATGGAGGGGGAGAACGGCATGGCACTGGGGCAGATGGAGGGGGAGAACAGCATGGCACTGGGGCAGATGGAGGGGGAGAACGGCATGACACTGGGGCAGATGGAGGGGGGAGAACGGCATGACACTGGGGCAGATGGAGGGGGGGAGAATGGCATGACACTGGGGCAGATGAAGGGGGAGAACGGCATGACACTGGGGCAGAGACGGGGGGGAAATGAAACTGTGGGCAGATAAAGGGGGAGAATGGCATGAAACTGGGGACAGAGATAGAGGGGGGGACATGAAACTAGGGGTAGATGAAGGGTGTATATGAAAATGGGGGGGAGATATTATTTACGGGTGACTGTAGGAGGATTATACTGTGTGGAATCACATGAAAATTGAATGAGAATGGGTGGAGTCAACATAAAAGTGGGCAGGGCCTAATTTGCTGCGGCGCGCTGTGCGCACCGCACGTTTTGTTCCCTCTTTCTAGTCTTCAACAGTTGGGAAGTACAGGTTAGAAGTGCAAGACCCCCAGTAAGTGGGGCCCCGCCAAAGTCAATTGCCCAGGGCCCCGCAAACCCTGGATCCGCCACTGTCGACCATTCGAACGAATATCGAACCCCATTATAGTCAATAGGAGAAAATGCTTTGTTTCAGGGGATCCCACCATTCGACTCAGGAGGGTCACCAAGTCCACTATGACACCCCAGGAAATGATGCCAACACCTCTGCAATGCAACTGGGACAGCAGGGGGCGCATGTCTGGGGGCATCTAACACACCAAAGACCCTCTATTACCCCACTATCACAGCCTAACAACTATACACTTTCCACATTCAAAAAAACCTCTATCAAAGTGGGAAAATACCTGGAAACCTTCTTTACTCCCCAAATGGATGGACACAAACCCCAATTTAAGCTCAACAAAATTAACAACAACCCCTTTAAATCACGTTCCCCATGACAACCACAGATGGAATAGACAATGGGAAATCCTTCAGTCCCCACCCTGACCTGTCATTGTGTGTGTGTGTGTGTGTGTGTGTGTGTGTGATGTGGTAAGACCTTACAAAATTCACTTTTAAGGCCCTTAACATGAGCCCTTCCAAATTAAGTTAGAGGCCCTTAGCTCCCAGCAGAGATTGAGGCCCTTCAGGTGACTTCAGCCTCTACCTGCAGAGTTTTAGGCCCTTTAACTTAGTTCAGCCTTCACCAGCAGATAGTTGAGCCTTTAAAAAGCAGTGTTTTATGCCCTTTGGTGACTAGAGCCATGCAGCAGCAGTGTTTCATTTTTTGGCCCTTGGGGTGACCCCTAAAATATTAGATTTCAGGCCCTTAGGCTGAGCCCTAATACATTAATTTTCAGGCCCTTGGGGGGAGCCCGAAAACATTAATTTTCAGGCCCTTTGGGGGAGCCCTAAAAAATTGAGTTGCAACCGCCTGGCGGGGGAAGGGGGGATAATGGAAATTTTTTTTTTTTTTATATTGAAAAAAAAAATCACATGCAGAATTAGGGGCTGGGGTTGTAGGAGGAGGAGTATGAGGAGGAGGAGGATGAAGAGGAAGAGTAAATTGTTTGCTGACTGAATCTCTCCAGTACCTGGACTCTGGAGTGGATACCCAGCTGGCTATCCACGTCCTCATCCATGTCCCCTGCTGCTGCTGGAAGCCCCTCTCCAGTACCTGGACTGTGGAGTGGATATACAGCTGGGTATCCACATCCTAGCCCACGTCCCCTGCTCATGATGACGAAGGACATTTGTGGCATCCCCTTTACAGTAGCTGGACTGTGGACTAGACATCCAGCAGGGTATGCACGTCCACATCCTCGCCCTCGCCCACGTCCCCTGCTGCTACTGACGAGGGACACTGCTAGCAGCCACTCGCCAGTAGCTGGACTGTGGGGTGGATATACAGCTGGGTATGCACGTCCACATCATTGCCCACGTCCCCTGCTGCTACGCTGCATGATTTGCTAGCTAGCGATTATTGAGCTCTGAGCTGTTATTACTGACAATTCCTGCCTAACCAAAGCCCTGTATCGCACTCACAGTCTGACACCACACTCTCCCTATCACTCCAAAAATGAAATGACACGAATAGGGCGGCGGCCGTTCTTATGAATTGGGAGGTCACATGTTTTCGGCAGCCAATGGGTTTTTTCAATTTTTTTCACTGCCTCCGTTGTCGTAGTTTCTGTCCCACCTCCTCTGCGCAGTTATTGGTGCAAAAAAATGCCAGGGAAGGTGGGAGGGGACACTGCGTTTGCGGCCTTGTATTCGATTGTGAACGACGTTTGCTCATTTCTAGTAGTTATGCCACTGAGCTGCAGATATTCCTCAGAAACCTAACCTCTACCCTGTTATGTCTCCTAAGGTCATTTTACCCAGAGTATGAGCTAAATGACACGACTTATGACAGCTACTATGTGAGCAATTTAGAGAAGATATCATTTTCATTAAACATCATCACTTTTGTCCTTGGGATTATCGGTAATGGATTAGTCATCTGGATTGCCGGATTCAGGATGAAGAAGACAATCAGCGCCGTGTGGTTCCTCCACCTGGCCATAGCGGACTTCTTATGCTGTGCTGGCATTCTTCTGCTCATTGCATTATATCTGCACATTGTCCCATATATACCAAATGTAGATCTTGTTTGTTTATTGATCATTATTCTGTTTGTTATAAACATGAGCGCCAGTGTTCTTCTCCTGACAGCCATGAGTATTGACCGCTGTGTATCCGTCATGTGGCCATTTTGGGCTAAAGTTCACCGGACACGTAGACTAGTGAGGATCACTGCAGGAGGCATCTGGGTTTTCAGTGTCTTCTTAGCTGGTTTGAATTGGCTCTCTAATGGATGGTGTATATACCATATGAGTTACAACGAATACATGTATAATCATAAGATAAGAATACTTGTCGGGTTAGTTACAATATTTGTGATCCCTTTTCTCATCATCGTGACCAGTTATGTTATTATTTTCATCAAAATTAGAAAAAGTAAGAGACCCCAGAGATCTCAGAGACCCTACAGGATCATCACCGCTGTTATATTGTGTTTCTTCATCTGCTGGTCTCCATATTTCACCTGGCCACTAATACTTAATGACTATTTAAGTCCCATTCAGGGTTACACAATATTTGTCGTTGCTACCCACTTGGCTTTCCTTAATAGTTGTCTCAATCCAATCATTTATGTTTTTATGGGCCAAAATATTAAACCTTATTTCTTCAGATCTATCCCGGCCAGGATTGAAAGAGCATTAAGTGATTATCCTGAGGAGCCGAACAGAGAACCAGAAGATCTAGAGCTACAGTAACTCTCACTACAGATCCAAACATTGTAACCATTTAGAATTATTATTTAAGGCTCCGGCCACATGTTAGAGGAAATCTTTCTTTCTTAACTAAATCCATCAACTGAGGGCTGAGAATATTTCTCATAAAGTCAAATCAAAATCCACCTCAAAACTCGAAGCTTTTCTGCAAAATGTGTCCAGATAATGATGTAATATTACCGAATATTTGTTTTCTATCTGATTATTCCTATAAACAAAGTATCCTGAAATATTGCAGTGTGCATTCAGTCAAACAGACACATCATTGGCTGGCATTTCCAATTTTTTTGACATCTCACTTTTCAGTTTTCCTGTGTAGATTGGGAAAGTCAGCAGAGTCATCTCACCATCTTTAGAGGAGAAGGTCGACAGAGTCGTCTCATTATTATTTATGCCCCATCAGAGTTTTATCAATATAAAATTGTCAATACAAATCTATTC
Organism: Leptodactylus fuscus; assembly: GCF_031893055.1. Taxonomy (NCBI): domain Eukaryota; kingdom Metazoa; phylum Chordata; class Amphibia; order Anura; family Leptodactylidae; genus Leptodactylus; species Leptodactylus fuscus. The sequence goes on along the minus strand of NC_134270.1, from coordinate 178,463,382 downwards.
ACAACCAATTTTTATGTAGGAATATAATATCTGTACTTTACTGTAGTCTATATAGTTATCTATTCATATAATATATTAGATATTATATCCCGGACTTGCCTCAATGTGCAGAAAGCAGAATCTCCGGGTTATAGTATAAGGTGTCGCTGCTTTCTCAGCCTTATCCTGACATCCCAGCACTCACTTGTATTATTACATGGCGGCTTCCTAAATAATGATACAAAGCTCAGACAACCCCAGTGATACAGAAAATAGTAATAATAATCTGTCATCGGAATGTAAAGCCCCTGTACACGGCTTCCTATACCCCAACACTTGTCAGGATATACTGGGTGCTCTATAATATGCTGTATACAGCCCAACCTTTAGGCTTATGATATATAGCTATAAATGAATTGCATTGACCCTTTTGCTTCTATTTTATCACCAGAAAATTTTTAATAGGAAATAAACTTTTTTTTTTACTTTTCTGTTGTCTAAACTTGGGATGTGTCTTGTAGCTTAGAAAAAACATCATATACCTGTTATATTCTATTCAGTATATCTGTCTAATATAAAACATTAGAATCCTCAAAATATCATTAATATGTATAAAATGTGTCTAAATGTTTTACCAGTTATGTGATTAAAATTTGTTATTGTATAGAAAGCAAGCTGTTAAAATATCTATATAGTGATACATATTTTAAATATTTTAAGATTATTTCTCTATATAATGTGTACGATTTTTTTTTATTAACAATGAAATAAATACTAAATAAGAACAATTATTCTGTGCTGTGATAACTGTGTCCAGTTAAAGTGTCTGATGGACTCTATCTATCTATCTATCTATCTATCTATCTATCTATCTATCTATCTATCTCCTATCTATCTATCTATCTTCTACAGTGCCTACAAGTAGTATTCAACCCCCTGCAGATTTAGCAGGTTTACACATTCGGAAGTAACTTGGCATTGTGACATTTGGACTGTAGATCAGCCTGGAAGTGTGAAATGCACTGCAGCAAAAAAGAAGGTTATTTCTTTGTTTATTTTTTTTTTTAATTGTGACAAGTTTATTCAGAGGGTCATTTATTATTCAACCCCTCAAACCACCAGAATTCTGTTTGGTTCCCCTAAAGTATTAAGAAGTAGTTCAGGCACTAAGAACAATGAGCTTCACATGTTTGGATTAATTATCTCTTTTTCCAGCCTTTTCTGACTATTTAAGACCCTCCCCAAACTCGTGAGCAGCACTCATACATGGTCAACATGGGAAAGACAAAGGAGCACTCCAAGGCCATCAGAGACAAGATCGTGGAGGGTCACAAGGCTGGCAAGGGGTATAAAACCCTTTCCAAGGAGTTGGGCCTACCTGTCTCCACTGTTGGGAGCACCATCCGAAAGTGGAAGGCTTATGGAACTACTGTTAGCCTTCCACGGCCTGGACAGCCTTTGAAAGTTTCCTCCCGTGCCGAGGCCAGGCTTGTCCGAAGAGTCAAGGCTAACCCAAGGACAACAAGGAAGGAGCTCCGGGAAGATCTCATGGTAGTGGGGACATTGGTTTCAGTCAATACCATAAGTAATGTACTCCACCGCAATGGTCTACAGTTTGCTCATGATCACTTGGAGGACTCTGAGACAGACTGGTTCAAGGTTCTCTGGTCTGATGAGACCAAGATCGAGATCTTTGGTGCCAACCACACACGTGACGTTTGGAGACTGAATGGCACTGCATACGACCCCAAGAATACCATCCCTACAGTCAAGCATGGTGATGGCAGCATCATGCTGTGGGGCTGCTTCTCAGCCAAGGGGCCTGGCCATCTAATCCGCATCCATGGGAAGATGGATAGCACGGCCTACCTGGAGATTTTGGCCAAGAACCTCCGCTCCTCCATCAAGGATCTTAAGATGGGTCGTCATTTCATCTTCTAACAAGACAACAACCCAAAGCACACAGCCAAGAAAACCAAGGCTTGGTTCAAGAGGGAAAAAATCAAGGTGTTGCAGTGGCCTAGTCAGTCTCCTGACCTTAACCCAATTGAAAACTTGTGGAAGGAGCTCAAGATTAAAGTCCACATGAGACACCCAAAGAACCTAGATAACATGGAGAAGATCTGCATGGAGGAGTGGGCCAAGATAACTCCAGAGACATGTGCCGGCCTGATCAGGTCTTATAAAAGACGATTATTAGCTGTAATTGCAAACAAGGGTTATTCCACAAAATATTAAACCTAGGGGTTGAATAATAATTGACCCACACTTTTATGTTTAAAATTTATTAAAATTTAACTGAGCAACATAACTTTTTGGTTTGTAAGATTCATGCATCTGTTAATAAATCCTGCTCTTGTTTGAAGTTTGAAGGCTCTAACTTATTTGCATCTTATCAAACCTGCTAAATCTGCAGGGGGTTGAATACTACTTGTAGGCACTCTATCTATCTATCTATCTATCTATCTATCTATCTATCTATCTATCTATCTATCTATCTATCTCCTATCTATCTATCATCTATCTATCTATCTATCTATCTATCTATCTATCTATCTATCTCCTATCTATCTATCTATCTATCTATCTATCTATCTATCTATCTATCTATCTTAAAGTGTGTAAGCAGTGTGTTGAGAGTTTACGGATGTGGACCAAGGAAACACGGGATAAAGTTCCATTTGTTATAACTATGATTTGGCGAGAGCCCAGAGATCACTCAAGTGATTGTTGCTTTTGTATAGTGAAAACATCATATATAACAAGAAAAACAAATGTAAAATAGAGTATCCCAAATTACCATCAGCTACACGCCCAGCGCCTCATTCAGCCAAAATCCCAGTGTCAATTTTCAGTGAATTATCCTCTTTGGAAATACAGGACTACGAGGCTGGTGAAGATCAAAGTGACCCCAACTATTATAGCCTTTGTGTGTATAAAATCATTCTTTGTACACAGTATATTTGGTAAGTTTTTACTTTATTTTCCTTTATATGCACAATTTGTAGGACTTTGTAAGATACCCTGTAGCTTAAAAATTTGACGGGATAGACAAAAACTGCAGTTATTTTTGGATCCAGAGGCCAAAAGTTAGTTGAAAACAAGTCACAGATTTAAGGCAATTAAATTACTGTTCCCCAGAGATGATAATAAGGTAAGTTCAGGGAAAGAGGATTGCTAGTGAAAGGAAGGTATAGGGAGGAAATCAAAGAAGAACTTGGGGAGGTTGCAGCTTCATTATTAAGAAAGAAACTTAATATACATTGCAGCATTCACTGCTGCTATACTGCTGCTCATTAATCATAGCTGTGTGTTCAGGGTGGAACACAACAAGCCTTTTACAGCCAAAACAGTGAATCATAATCCACTAATGCCTTCACTCAGCTCATCATTCCTTTTTAAAGGTGTTCAATAGGGGGCAAAGAAATGAGGTGCTCATTAGCTCTGGGGCTCTGTGTTTAGAGTATAATACTGCTCATTACTAATAGCTGTGTGTTCAAGGTGGAACACAACAAGCCTTTTACAGTGCAGTACAATAAAAAAAATAGTGAATTATCATCCACTAATACCTGCACTCATCTGTTCTCATGCGTTTTTAAAAGTGTTTATTATCTGGGGCTTATTCTCTGTTCATTCAAAGCCTAACATTACAGGCCTTTGGTACTACTGTGCCAAAGAAAAAAGAATTCTTATCCAGTTATCTCTGCAGATGTCTGTTCTTGCACTTATTTAAAGGGGTTTATTAGTATGGAAATAAGTAACATATTGGACATATTCGCCATTTTGTTCCCGGTATACAATTACAGACCATTTCTCAATATAGTTGTGGCAAAAATGAATAATTCCTAGCCCCCAATCTCTGCAGTTAGCAGCTATTCTGACACTTATTTAAGGACGTTTATTAATGGGGAAGCAAATCAGGGACAAATTCATCGTTCTGTTCCAAGTATAAAATTAGAGGCCATTTTGCAGTACAGTACTGTCAAAAATATCATAATTCTTATCCATTAATCTCGGCCTTTATCATGTTTTTTTAAAGGTGTTCATTAGTGGAAAAAGAATAAGGGGCAATTTCACCGTTCTCTTCAAAGTAGAATATTACAGGCCTTTTTGCCTTGTATTTATTTTCTATGCAATTAGGTTTTTTCGTCAGACAGAGAAGCGACAGGCCATGCACAGGGCAGGAGCACAGGCCTAAATGTTTCCGGTGCAGGCACAGGTCGATGTAGAGTAAGGAGGTGTGGAAGCAGGGGTCACTTACAGAGGGCTGAACTCCTGGTGTCAAGTCACAGTCCTGCCTTGACCAGCAACTCAAGGGTGTTAGACTGGTTGACTCAGTCATCCACTTCATCCCAAGTCATCCCCAGCCAAGAATAGGTGGGTTTGTCTGACAGAACTCTTAGTTTACATGGCTCAAGAGCAGGCCCTGAACCCTCAGGTGTCCTCAACCTGCCTCTCTCCTTTTCTGTTCTCTCAGCTAGAGAATACCTATATGCTGTGGTCTCAGACCCACTATATTGTGAGAATGAGCTACTACAGGACAGTCAGCAGCTAGTGCCCAGCAAAGATGTGGAGGAGACATCTGCCACTTCCTCCGGTAGTAATGATGAGGAAAGTCAGCGGCGTAATTAGAAGTAGCGGGGCCCCTTGGCGAACTTTTGACATGCCCCCCCCCTCCTGACCGACACCAAAGACCTCGACCGACAGAACCCCCGCCTCATTCCTGTGCACTTTATTATGCCCCATTGTGGCACCTGCACACAGTATTATCCCCATAGTAGCCATTGCACACAGTATTATCCCCAATAGTGGCCCCTGACACAGTATTATGCCCCATAGTGGCCCCTGCACACAGTATT